>NW_028317864.1:8902954-9205227 GCF_062004578.1 Staurois parvus
ATTAAAAAACATGTATTTAAATTTAAAATTGACTGCTGGCAAATAGATAAGGGGGACCATACTGAAGTAAACCATATCATCCTTTATGAGGGATAATGGAAAAGAATAATTATTATAATTCAGAAGGGGAAAACCATCAAGACCAAGTACAGAATTCAAATTTTAGTATTATTCTAATTGTTATAAAAATTCAATCTTCAGTGGAAAAAAAGAGCCCCGGGGTTGAATTTATATTTTACCCAAGTAGATCCATGTTCATTTCAATTCAAAGTAACCCAATACAGTTTGTGGCTCAAGATAAGGTAAAAATTCCCAGGAACTCAATTTAGAAAGACTTTAAAATTGAGTTCTGTATTTAGTCCGTATGGGACCAGTGCACCCAGGGTATAGATTCAGAATTTTTCTTTTTGTAGGAGGACTTTGTCAAAGTCACCCCGTCGAGCTGAAATATTCAGCAGGAAAATCCCTTTAACTTTCAAGCCTTCTGTTTTACCTCCATGTACTTCTCTAAAATGTTGTGCCAGTGGATTCTCTTTATCTCCCTTCCCTTCGTTCCTATTTTCATTTCTGATATCTCTCAAATGTTCACCAATCCTGGTTCTGAGGTTCCTTTTCGTTTTACCTATATACATCTTCTTGCATGGACATTCTATCATGTATATTATTCTACTGCTGGAGCAATTAATAAAGCTTCGTATCTGAAATACCTTAGATTTGTCATTATTAAAGAACTGGTTAGACTTATGTACAAATGGACAAATTTGACAATGGCCACATGGGAACATACCATATAGGCCTGTCCTCCTAGTTAACCAGTTCCTTTGTGGTGCCCTCTGAAATTCTGATTGTACCAGTATGTCATTTAGATTCCGAGCTCTTTTTGCTACCATTTGAGGGCTCTCTCCTACCACTCTTGCTATCTGTGAATTTTGTGTTAGTAGGTGCCAATGAGAGTCCAAGGCCTTCTTAACTTCCCCCCATTGTTGTCCGAATTTAGTTATGAATCTTATCGGTTGATTTACCGAATTTGTCTCTGTCTTTGGTTTTGGTTTATTTATGAGCTCCTCTCTTGTTCTACCTAGGGCTCTTCTTTTTGCTCTTCTTAGGGTTCTATGTGAGTAGCCTCTTTCTCTAAATCTCTTATAAAGCTGAATAGATTCATTTCTGTATTCAGCTTCATCTGTACAGTTCCTTTTTATTCTCTGAAACTGACCAATAGGTATGCCCTGTTTTAAGCTCCTTGGATGATAGCTATTAGCATACAGAAGTGTATTCGCCGCTGTTTCCTTTCTAAACGTTTTAGTAACTAATTTATTTCCTTGTATCGAAATTGATAGATCCAGAAATGTTATTACCTTTCTATCAACTATATAGGTAAGTTTGATGTTTCTATCATTCTCATTTAAAAATTCCATGAATTTTTCTAGCTGATCCATACCTCCATCCCAGACCATGAGGACATCATCAATATAACGCAGCCATTTTATTACATGTTGCCTATAGGGAGTGGAGGGATATACCAACTCCTCTTCCCATAAGCCTAAATGTAAACATGCAAATGCCGGGGCCCAAGGTGCTCCCATGGAGGTACCGCATATTTGCTGGTAAAAAGAACCTAAGAACTGAAAGCAGTTATGGGTCAACATAAATTCCAGCAGGTCCAATATAAATTCATTTTGGGCTTCCATTTCAGAGAAGTATGTCTCTAAAAAGTAAGCCACAGCTCTCCGTCCCCAAGTGTGTGGAATAGAGGTATATAGTGATTCCACATCAATACCCACCAGAAGTGCACCCTCAGGTACTTTCACGTTTATAATCTTTTTCAATACATCTCCCGTGTCCCTAACATAGGATCTAAGTTCCAAGACCAAGTCCTTAATTAGATCATCCACATATCTACCTATTGGTTCCAGCGGGCCCTTAATAGCAGACACTATAGGGCGTCCCGGTGGTTGAGTAGGATTTTTATGTATTTTTGGGATTACATAGAAGGTGGGGATATTGTAGATATCAACTGTCAACATGTCGCATTCCTGTTTAGTTAGAAGGTTTGCTTCACGTGCTAATTCCACTTTTTTATTTAGGGCAACAACAATTTTGGGGAAAGGATTAGTATGTAATTTACAGTATGTATCGAGGCTCCTCAGTTGTCTAAGTACTTCCTTTTCATATTCCACACTCTCTAATAATACTACATTTCCCCCTTTATCACTTTTTTTAATCACAATATTTTTAGCATTCTTGAGTTCCCTAAGGGTGAAAGAACAGCCCTTATTAGAGAGTGTGGAATATGAAAAGGAAGTACTTAGACAACTGAGGAGCCTCGATACATACTGTAAATTACATACTAATCCTTTCCCCAAAATTGTTGTTGCCCTAAATAAAAAAGTGGAATTAGCACGTGAAGCAAACCTTCTAACTAAACAGGAATGCGACATGTTGACAGTTGATATCTACAATATCCCCACCTTCTATGTAATCCCAAAAATACATAAAAATCCTACTCAACCACCGGGACGCCCTATAGTGTCTGCTATTAAGGGCCCGCTGGAACCAATAGGTAGATATGTGGATGATCTAATTAAGGACTTGGTCTTGGAACTTAGATCCTATGTTAGGGACACGGGAGATGTATTGAAAAAGATTATAAACGTGAAAGTACCTGAGGGTGCACTTCTGGTGGGTATTGATGTGGAATCACTATATACCTCTATTCCACACACTTGGGGACGGAGAGCTGTGGCTTACTTTTTAGAGACATACTTCTCTGAAATGGAAGCCCAAAATGAATTTATATTGGACCTGCTGGAATTTATGTTGACCCATAACTGCTTTCAGTTCTTAGGTTCTTTTTACCAGCAAATATGCGGTACCTCCATGGGAGCACCTTGGGCCCCGGCATTTGCATGTTTACATTTAGGCTTATGGGAAGAGGAGTTGGTATATCCCTCCACTCCCTATAGGCAACATGTAATAAAATGGCTGCGTTATATTGATGATGTCCTCATGGTCTGGGATGGAGGTATGGATCAGCTAGAAAAATTCATGGAATTTTTAAATGAGAATGATAGAAACATCAAACTTACCTATATAGTTGATAGAAAGGTAATAACATTTCTGGATCTATCAATTTCGATACAAGGAAATAAATTAGTTACTAAAACGTTTAGAAAGGAAACAGCGGCGAATACACTTCTGCATGCTAATAGCTATCATCCAAGGAGCTTAAAACAGGGCATACCTATTGGTCAGTTTCAGAGAATAAAAAGGAACTGTACAGATGAAGCTGAATACAGAAATGAATCTATTCAGCTTTATAAGAGATTTAGAGAAAGAGGCTACTCACATAGAACCCTAAGAAGAGCAAAAAGAAGAGCCCTAGGTAGAACAAGAGAGGAGCTCATAAATAAACCAAAACCAAAGACAGAGACAAATTCGGTAAATCAACCGATAAGATTCATAACTAAATTCGGACAACAATGGGGGGAAGTTAAGAAGGCCTTGGACTCTCATTGGCACCTACTAACACAAAATTTACAGATAGCAAGAGTGGTAGGAGAGAGCCCTCAAATGGTAGCAAAAAGAGCTCGGAATCTAAATGACATACTGGTACAATCAGAATTTCAGAGGGCACCACAAAGGAACTGGTTAACTAGGAGGACAGGCCTATATGGTATGTTCCCATGTGGCCATTGTCAAATTTGTCCATTTGTACATAAGTCTAACCAGTTCTTTAATAATGACAAATCTAAGGTATTTCAGATACGAAGCTTTATTAATTGCTCCAGCAGTAGAATAATATACATGATAGAATGTCCATGCAAGAAGGTGTATATAGGTAAAACGAAAAGGAACCTCAGAACCAGGATTGGTGAACATTTGAGAGATATCAGAAATGAAAATAGGAACGTAGGGAAGGGAGATAAAGAGAATCCACTGGCACAACATTTTAGAGAAGTACATGGAGGTAAAACAGAAGGCTTGAAAGTTAAAGGGATTTTCCTGCTGAATATTTCAGCTCGACGGGGTGACTTTGACAAAGTCCTCCTACAAAAAGAAAAATTCTGGATCTATACCCTGGGTGCACTGGTCCCATACGGACTAAATACAGAACTCAATTTTAAAGTCTTTCTAAATTGAGTTCCCGGGAATTTTTACCTTATCTTGAGCCACAAACTGTATTGGGTTACTTTGAATTGAAATGAACATGGATCTACTTGGGTAAAATATAAATTCAACCCCGGGGCTCTTTTTTTCCACTGAAGATTGAATTTTTATAACAATTAGAATAATACTAAAATTTGAATTCTGTACTTGGTCTTGATGGTTTTCCCCTTCTGAATTATAATAATTATTCTTTTCCATTATCCCTCATAAAGGATGATATGGTTTACTTCAGTATGGTCCCCCTTATCTATTTGCCAGCAGTCAATTTTAAATTTAAATACATGTTTTTTAATTCACTTTGGATTTCTGAATGTAGTGATATCTTTTCAACACAAGAGGGCGATATGGAGACTCCTTGGTATGCAATTAGTGCACCATATAAGGCAAAGGAAAGAAGTCCCCTCCCAGTTCTGACGAAGTCTGCGGTGATTGGCGGACGAAACGCGTCAACGTAATGCCGTCACTACGCTTGGCGTCTTCATAGGGTGCGGCGCCCACGAGGTGGGAAGGAACGGCGGTGTCACAGCTCCTTGCTAGGAAGGCACGAGGCCCTCGGAAAACTACCATAAGGCTACTATTACAGCGGTCCGCAAACGGCAATCCTCTATGGGAATATATCTTCCACCGGTGGCAAGTTACTATAGCCTACTGCTGTTTAGACTTATATAGCATATATGGAGTTAAGAGGGAATGTTATATGTGCCTGATTTACCCTGCGTCTTTTTGGGGAATTTTTTGGAAATCCTCTCTAGAGGAGAATATATATATATATACGCTATCCCATATAGGCATTGTATGCTGTGACAAAGCCATATCTTATGAGAACCGCTTCATTTTTCTCAGATTGAGTAATTTTTGGAAACCCTTCTTTGGGTATATATACTCAGGTATCCACTGCCTGCTATATACATAATACATGTTCTTGGAATTCATCTATTGAGACCACCTGGCTTCCCACCCCCATATGCACCTTTGAACAAGCATCAAGGACCTGATCCTATTTCAAGTCGACAGGAGTCTTCTTGATCATAATTGATGGTAATATACCCATACTTTGCGTTTGTTTTCAGGGTTTTACTTGATGCTCGTGATCTATACAATAATTTTTATATATATCCTCAGAATCATTTGGTACTGTGGACTATGTTTCACTTGGGGTGGTTACCCAGGAAGTCTCCACACTTAAGAAGCTGGTATGACAGTCTAACTACTGAGAAGGTAATAAAAGTGTATATTGACTACTGTATAGGGTGGCTTAGTATGGCTTAGGTGCGATTTAGCTCCTTGATTATCACATATATTTATTTATCTCATCTTTATGTTCCAGTTTCCACATACCAGGAGGTTACTCTACATACCCTGGCTTATACCAAGAACATACCTGTTGAATACATGGTTTACTCTAATACAAGTTGGAAATTTATGGAAACCTAGGATCAGAACCACACCACTATTCCACATTGCCCTATATGGTACCCTATTTGCCAATATGACCGAGAAATGAGGACACCAAGTGCTTTTAAAATGATTTTATTTGTTTGATATGTTCACCGTGCTTATGTTTAACCTCCTTATGATCTATGTGATCAAATAAAATATTGTCTGTAATTTTTGAACCAATATTACTCTGCTTGGATCCTTTAGTAACCTCCTTTTCTTTGGTAGGGGTGCTCTGGTCACACTACCATATTGTTCAAAAACACTGCAAATGACTACTGCAGATGAAGAGGGGGATTTTAGGGCAGGGCATATTTAGCACTTGAACCAATGCTGAGGCTATTATTGTTGCCACTTACACCAATGCTGGAGGTTAATATTATTGCCACTGACCATTGCTGGGGGTTATAATTATTGCCCCTGGAACTAATGCTGGGGGGTTATAATTGCCTCCAGTGACACCAAGGCTGGGGGTTTTTGATTGTATCCACTAACAAAAATGCTGAAAGGTATTACTGTTGCCACTCACACCAGTGCTGGGGATTATGGTTATTGCCACTGACGCCAATCCGGGGGTTATTATCATCGCCAATGACAGTTCTGGGGGGTTATTATTGCGTCCAGTGACACCAAGGCTCGGTGTTTTGATTGTGGCCACTGTTACCATTGCTGAGGGTTATTATTACTGTCACTGACACCAATGATGGGGCTTATTTTACTCCTGCTCCCTCTTCAGTGTGCATTGTGATACTCTGCAGAAAGTGCAGCAGGACTGATATTTTTGACATGTTGAGGTGCACTACAGCCAATTCACTTTAAATAGGTTGCCTAACCTGATGAAATGTACCTCAATACATGAAAATGCACTGCTGTTGTGCTGCCCTCTTGAAAAGTGTTTCTGCTGATTCAGCACAAATTGGCCTGCTCACTTTACATGGGTGGTCCTGTTGGCACCATGCTGCATGGATCTAACTAAAATTTTCAGTTTACTTTTGTCCAAACAGACAAACAGAAAATTCTCAGCCAAACAGCATGTGTATCCAATCAGATACAACCAGCATTTGGGCAGGGACCTCCTATCCCTCTTGTATTGAACTGTATCCTTGCTGTATTTTCTCCCATTATATTGTAAAGTGCTGAGCAAACTGTTGGCGCTATATAAATCCTGTATAATAATAATAATAATTTGACAACCATGGATGCATGCTGTCAGATTAGAATAGCTGCCACTGCAGAATCACTCATTGTGGCAGCGCAGTTCCCTGTCATGGTGTATGTCACTCAGGATTCTCAACTAGGCAGGTTGAGGGGCTCCAGGATGCTTATTTAACCGCTTCCCGACCGCCCTATAGCAGATATACTGCTACAGGGCGGCACGGGTGTGCAAAATCACGTATATATACACGACTGTGTTTCGGGTAGGGGGTGCACACGATCCGCGTGCGTGTCCTACCAGAGCCGCCATTCACACCCGCGGCTGTCAATCACTGGGTCCCGGCCGGTGATTCCCCACCGGCGCCCGGTGATTACTGAGCATCTCCGAAGGGGAGGAGGACTGCTTTGTTTAGTAATAGCTCTCCTCCCTGTCAGCTCGGGCACACTGCTCTGGATGGCTGTGCACAGCACAGCCATTCAGAGCAGTGTGCTTATAGTGAAGCACACACACACACTGCCCCCTATGTAAAACACTCCCTGCACACAGTTAACCCTTTGATCGCCCCTCATGTTAGCTCCTTCCTGCCCAATGTCATTAGTACAGTGCAGTGCTTTTTTTTTAGCACTGATCACTGTATTGGTGTCACTGAGGATGTCAATGACACCAAGTCAGTCCCCCCCAGTGTCAGAACTACTGCCGCAGTCCCGCTATAGGTCGCTGATCGCCGCCATTACTAGTAGAAAAAAAAAAATCCAGGATCTATATAGCCATTTGTAAACACTATAACGTTCATGTAAACCAATTAATTTGCATGTATTGGGATTTTTTTTTTAGCAAAGACATGTAGCAGAATACATTTTGGCCTAAGTTGATGACGAAATGACATTTTTAAAAATTTTTTACTGGACATGTTTAATAGCAAAAAGTCAACAATATTGTTTTTTTTCTCAAAATCGGTCTTTTTTATTTTATAGCGCAAAAATAAAAAAATGCACAGGCGATCAAATACCACTGGAAGAAAGCTAAATTTCATTTGGGTGCAGCATTGCATGAATGCGCAATTGTCAGTTAAAATAACGCAGCGCTGTAACGCAAAAAAATGGCCTGGTCAGGAACATGGGGGGGGGAGGGGGAATCCTCTGGAGGGCAAGTGGTTAATGTGGAGAAACCTGTGTTGTCTCGGTGGTTGGTAAAATATGGTTTGGAACCTGGAGCCCGGAGATTTTTCAGTGGCCTGGGTGGGAGGAAATCTCCAATCCTGGGACCAGGTTTTGGGAAAAGCCAGCCCACTGATTCTGCAGGTGTGTACTGGGATTTTGCAGAATCAGGACCAGGATTCTGCGCTCCACCCTCCCGAGGAGTCCATGTGGATGCAATGGAGCAGCCACAATGGTGCAGTCTTGTAGAACAGACATGGGCAGGAGGTACCAAGGCACAGAGCCTGAGCTGCAGTGCTGCTATAAAGAGCCAGGAGGCTGCATCATACTTTGTTTTGACAGTTTGTAGAACTTTTACTTTTTTGTTGGACATTTTCTCTCTCTTTAATAAAAGTAGGCCAACAAACCCTGAAAAGGCAGAACTGACATGGACTCTACTCACTGGTGAGCTTTACACTTAAGATACATGACCCCCAAAGAACATTATACCATCAACACTTTTTAGTGTGGAAGAGGGAATCAAGTGTTTTCTCCCATTCAGAACACAGGGAAACAAATCTTAGGCTTGTATCACATATATAAAAAAAGAGAAAAAAAGCATCTCTAAGTGCAGTATGTAGAATACTTATTGAGGAACACAGTAAGAAACACTCATATGATGGAGGAGAAAAGGAAGGCTTTGGCATATGTTATAAAGATGAAGGACATGACGGTGTCCTCGATGTGATAACTGTAGTCCGCGCTGGGGGAGAGACTCTGGATATTCACAAGGAGCCGGCCGGCATGTGTGAGTATTGGAAGATGACGTCCGGAGTGCGATGTCGGTGTCAGCGTGATGACGTGGGGAAGTCCAGCATGCAATGCGACGCGTTTCGGAGCATGCGCGAGGCAGACAGAAGGCAGAAGCGTGCTCACAAGAGCTTGCCCTATTGCTATATGGACTCATTTGTGTTTATTTCATATGTCATTGGACCTTATTATGAACGTTGTGCAGTGCCCTCTGTCATTAGGAATTGGGGAATTTATATGTGTCGATTCTTTGTTTATTGGGTCACATATATGCATTTTGCGTTTGATTTTTTCTCCACTGATTTTTGCAGTTTGTTTTGTGTTTTTCTACACATGTTTTTGATGCGTCCTGTGTGCATGAGGCCTCACACTTTTCAA
This sequence comes from Staurois parvus, assembly GCF_062004578.1. Classification (NCBI taxonomy): domain Eukaryota; kingdom Metazoa; phylum Chordata; class Amphibia; order Anura; family Ranidae; genus Staurois; species Staurois parvus. The sequence continues at coordinate 8,912,039 of NW_028317864.1, forward strand.
TTTGGATGAATAATTCTAGGATTTTTGTGAATGGACAAGGGGACAGGAGGGGAAGGGTGAGCAATGCAAGTCCTTCACAGACACAACCCTCACAGACTCTTAATCCTCAAAGCTTTGGAAGATAATCACTGTGGGGAGTATCCAGCATCACTGGAGGGAGGATTTGTACAGTGGCCAGTAGAACATGGGATACACTTTTTCAGAGGTAAATTATGCGACCGGTGCCATGTGACAAAACTCTTTTTTTTTTTACTGAAGTTCAGCTTTAGGCCTCATTCACACTTGCATATGGGGCTGACTGATTTCTCATGGGAGACTAAGACTCAGCAGGTTTTCCTGAAAACAGCTATGGGTGGGAAGCCATATTCTAAGCAATGAGAGGGTGACAGAGACCCACAGCCAACCATTCCCAGGTTATGCTGTATCTTCTATTACATATGACCGACTGAGAATGGCTGTGTCAGGGCTCCTGGGTATGACCAGAGGTATGTGACTGACGCAGGGAAACGCAGGCTTCAGATATGTTATAAACAATACGATTTATTAACACTAACAATACATAAACGCAGTGCAATACTAAAACATAACACAGTGCAAACAAACCAAACCAAACCACCCACAGATAACAGTACATACAATGCAAGCGAGTCAGGCAGGCCGGGTCAATAACAAACGGGCAGGTAGGAACAGGAGGAGCAGGCAGAGAGTAGTCAGGTCACGAGCCGGGTACAGCAACTAACAGGCAGGTAGGCACAGGGGGTCAGGCAGAGAATGGTCGGGGTCACAAGCCAGGGAACAGAACAGGAGAAGTCAGCAGAGGTCAGGATCAAACAGGGTCAGCAACAAGACAGGAACAGGAACAGGAATGCAGGAACAGGAATGCAGGAACAAGATACAGGGCCCAGGAAAAACACACACCAAGGCAGAGTCTGCAGGTCTGGACATCCCTTAAATATTTATTTATTTATTTATTTATTTATTTATTTATTTCAGGTACTTATATAGCGCTGTCAATTTACGCAGCACTTTACATATATATTGTACATTCATATCAGTCCCTAACCCTCAAGGGGCTTACAATCTAAGGTCCCTAACTTACATTCATACATACACATACTAGGGCCAATTTAGACATGGATCCAATTAACCTCCCAGCATGTCTTTGGAGTGTGGGAGGAAACCGGAGTACCCAGAGGAAACCCACGCAGGCACAGGGAGAACATGCAAACTCCAGCAAGGTGGTGCCATGGTTGGGAGTTGAACCAATTATCCTAGTACTGCCAGGCAGAAGTGCTAACCATTTAGCCACTGTGCTGCCCGATTTAGTCATTATTAGTTATTGTAACAATTATGTGGAGTGGTGGATTATCACCATTGGTAAGCTCATTTCTAAATAGTATGTAATAATGGTTTAGGAAAGAAATAATTTCAGCCATTATATGTGGAATGTTATAACAGACTTCCTGCACTTTGTTATTAACTAAAGCTGATGCTATGGCTTACCCTATTTATTGCAGACACTAGTGTCTCCATCCATAGCTATTGGCTATCAGTAAGACTCTTATAATATTATTGTATTATTATAGTATAGCTATGGACTGAGATATCTACAGCAGAGAAGTACTTAATTAAGGTAAATGTACATTGAGAGGATTATTTGAAGGATATATGGAAGCTAAACGGGGCCTGACCATCGGTAGTTTCACATGGTGTATGCTATGATACAGCATTCTGCATAGTAAACACAGAGAATGATTCTACTGCGTGTGTATGAAAAATATGATTTTGTACTGGTGTGAGAACCTTAGAAGTTACCTATGGCAATCCAATATTATCACTATGATATCTCTCAATGTAACTGCAGAATTAAGATTCGGTCTTGTGAAGGACAGCATTTGCTCATATATGAGGCCTTCTCTCCTGATTTTGTGGCTCCTGTTTACCTGGAACACCAACTGTCTGTTCCTGTATTGTCTGCAGTGAGGTTTGTGTGTTCTGATAGGCCTATGAGGTAGAAGTCCCTGATCTCTCTGCATGAGGAATCGGGCATCAGTTGTCTTTACAGAATGCGATAACCTGCAGTCATGGTATCGAAGGGTAGTGGCGGTCCAGGCAGATCCAGGATGGTCCTCAAGCTATCCCTGGTGATGCTTATGTTGCTGATATTTCCGATAGTGAGACTGGATAGTTAGAGCAGCTCTCTCGGTGGCATCTTGTCCTGTGAACTGAGTACATGGGTTGGCCCTCCTCACACCTCTCGCGGGGTAGGTGGTACAGCTGTACTGACAACTTCCTCTTCTCTCTTGATCTCTGCTTGCTCTCCTGTTCTGGATACACCAGCATAAGCAGTTTCAGGTGTTTGACTGGCTGCAAGGTTGAGTCTCTGATTGCTGGGAGCACCCGCTGGCCAGCCCTGGTACTGCAGCCCATAAGGCAGGTGAGTCCCACCATTGCTGGCCAGTCCATTCCTGACAGGCTGTGTCAATGAGGCCTACAGACCTTTGTCAAGTTTTTTTTTTTTGCTGTCTATGCCCCATCAGGGAGATTTCACTTCTTCTTGCAGCAACTCAACATAAAGTAAAAAGGTAAAGCTGACCTCCAGGAATTCAGTCGCTTTCTAAAATGTACTGACTTACTATGGGTTAAGTCCAACGAAGTGCATCCCACCTTGTGGACCTATTTCTTTCATTTACGTTTTAACCAAGCATCGGGAGTACAGCTATTGCTCTATTCCCGTCACCAACAGGAGAGATGCTGAATTCTCACATAGCAACAGCTCTGCCTGCCCCTCCCCTCCTCTGTTCATTCAAAGGGGGCTTTGTATTTTGTGAATGGGTTCACATAATAGAAAGCACTCTGATTAGGCAGGCAAACCAGCTGCATAGGACTCTGCAGCTACTGGAGCGGAGACGAGAAATTCCAGTGTTGGAGCACCAGAAGAATAGCAATGGCTATGTTCCCAGCGCTCAATAAAGATGTGAACTTTAAATTAAAGGGATCATGCACTTCATTGTACTTAACCAATAGTAATCCAGAACATTTTAGAAAGTGGCTGAATTTCTGGACTTCAAATTTATACTCTCTATAACAAGGGGAAATCCCATCTTGGAAACGTCACTGGCACAGGTGTCCCCATTACATTTCCTTTTCATTCCTGTTCCTCAATAGCTCTAAAAATGTGCATTTCCCATTGACAATGGTCACCAAGATGAATAGAGAGAGTGATTTTCTTTTTCCTGCAAGGAGAGTAATAAAAACCTAAAATTTCCTCAGGCTATTCAAAACTCTATTAAAAACCTTAGTCACAAATATTCTTCTAATAGTGTAATCCTCTATGTAGAGAATGCATGGGAGGACCTCTAAATTTTGTAACTTTTTGCAGTCTGTAGCATTTTGGCAAATACAAGCAGTAATGCTGAACCTAGAAAACAACATCTGCATCCAACTCAACCAGAAAATGGGCATCATTTCCTAAGCTTTAACAACTGTTACTTACCATAATGGTCTGTATTTTAATCAATTAATAATAACATAAAATATATTATAAAATCATATTTATCATGACAAATAACATTTGTGATACAGTTTAGTAAATTGAGCATACAGTCCAAAGTGATTTCCCAGCATGCCTCAATACGTATCATTCAGACTGCCCCTGGTCACAGCTGATACTATGTAAAGACTGTATAGCTGCTGCAGAGGTTCGCAACTCTCAAGCTTTGCAGAACTACAATTCCCAGCATGCCCTGCTAGTCAACCATTGAAGAAAATGCACCAGGTGTAAAGGATACAGGTAGATAAACGTAGAATTGTTCTTACCTTCTGGACCTGTTCATCTGTCACCAGAGCCATATTAGCTGAGCAAAGCCGCCTGTGACCTGCTGACCAGGGGAAGATCGGAGAAAACACAGCAGATGATCCAGAGAGATAAAGTACAAGAGGCCACGCATTCCTCCCCAGCCATGTGACTATAATCAGCTGACCAAAAGACAAAAGAGATTTAGCCCAAAAAAAAAACCCTGTGCATTTCTGCTATTGTGTGCAAATTAAAGCAGACCTGTCATACTGGTTTTGAAAACAGCCAAGCAAAAAAAAAGGTGATTTTCTTTTCTGCCCATGTGTTCAATGCAGCAACACCATGTACAGAATGTAAGGAAAAACAGGCAGGATAGTATAACTGCATGGTGTTTATTATAACACGTGTTTCCGGAACTCATTCACATGAGCAGGACATACCTGTAGTAATATGAATTGTAATAAAATAAATGTAATAGTCACTATTCTTGATATATTTGTTTCTAGCATCAGGAAATTAGCGTGGTTGTAATCAGGGGCAGACTGACAACTCATGGGGCCTCTGGGCAATAGGGGATCATGGGGCCCGTGTCCTCACCCACACTCAAACCACACCCAAAAAAGCCTATGAAAGGTACCAGGGGCATCTCATGGGGCCTCCTACTGACCCCGGGCCCTCGGGCAATGCCCGAGTTCCCAAATGGTCAGTCCGCCCCTAGTTGTAATAACATCCCAGTTCAGAGAATGATGTCCTTCACTATGTGTACTTTACAGGACCCTGCCTGTAACTCTAACACTAACCATCCCTGTAACCCTAACACTAGCCCTCCCTGTAACCCTAACACTAGCCCTCCCTGTAACCCTAACACTAGCCCTCCCTGTAACCCTAACACTAACCCACCCTGTAACCCTAACACTAACCCTCCCTGTAACCCTAACACTAACCCTCCCTGTAACCCTAACACTAGCCCTCCCTGTAACCCTAACACTAACCCTCCCTGTAACCCTAACACTAACCCTCCCTGTAACCCTAACACTATCCCTCCCTGTAACCCTAACACTAACCCTCCCTGTAACCCTAACACTAGCCCTCCCTGTAACCCTAACACTAACCCTCCCTGTAACCCTAACACTATCCCTCCCTGTAACCCTAACACTAGCCCTCCCTGTAACTAACACTAACCGTCCCTGTAACCTTAACACTAACCCTCCCTGTAACCCTAATCCTCCCTGTAGTCCTAACACTAACCCTCCCTGTAACCCCAACACTAACCCTCCCTGTAACACTAAAGCTAACCCTCCCTGTAATCCTAACACTAACCCTCCCTGTAACCCTAACACTAACCCTCCCTGTAACCCTAACACTAACCCTCCCTGTAACCCTAACACTAGCCCTCCTTGTAACTAACACTAACCCTCCCTGTAACCTTAACACTAACCCTCCCTGTAACCCTAATCCTCCCTGTAGTCCTAACACTAACCCTCCCTGTAACCCCAACACTAACCCTCCCTGTAACACTAAAGCTAACCCTCCCTGTAATCCTAACACTAACCCTCCCTGTAACCCTAACACTAACCCTCCCTGTAATCCTAACATTAACCCTCTCTGTACCACTAACACTAACCCTTCCTGTAACCCTAACACTAATCCTCTATGTAGCACTAACCCTCTCTGTAATCCTCACACTAGCTTTCTATGTAACACAAATTCTCCCTGCAATTCTTACATTAATCCTCTGTATAACCCTAACACTAACCATTTGTGTAACACTAACCCTGCCTATAATCCTTATACTAGCTCTCTGTGCAGTAACGCTTACACTCACCATCTGGGTAACCTTCACACTCAAGGTTAGGCCAAGGGGTAGGCAAATGGTGGCCACCTCAGCGGCATAGGTTAAAGGTCTTGCCCTTCTAGCATGCCAGCTGAGGTGGCCAAAGAGGTGGTTCACAGCTCATTTGGGGGGATATACACTGGCCGTTTTGCTTTTGGGCACTAATGGCCTTTGTCTCAGCACTGTTCACTCCAATCCTCTGTTGTCATATATACTACAGTATCTCTTGTAGCCCTGACACTAACCCTCCCTTACGTATACCTAACCAATTGCCTGACCACACCGGCATCCTTGGTGCCAAAGACCAACCCCTCCTACAGTGAAAAATACTAACACCAGAAACTTGATACCGTACTCTACTGTTACAGATTATACTGTAGGTGTGTTGATGGAGTTTTTTTATGGTTTTTAATTTTGTTGTTCAGTTAAAAATGAAATGTTGCAAAGGAATCTCTTAAATTTACCAGGTGACGCTATACCCAAGAACTACACTTTGTAAAGTCTTCCTTTCAGGCAGCTTCTGTTCTATAAATATGCCTGGATGAGCCTCCTCTACTAGTACAGACAGCAACATCCTATCTAGTGGATTAACAGTCTGCCAGACAGCTTATAAAAAAAAAATAACATTGTTTTAAAAAAAGAATCGTGAAGGAAAACTAGGAAGTTTTTTTTTAACAAATATTTAATAGAAATAGGTAAAAATGTACACATTTTTTGCTTATAAATATTTAACATCTCAAAAATGTAAATTGGAACAAAAAAGTATAGGGCCTATATGATGACATCAGCTAGGGAGGTGGTGACAAGACTGGTCTGAGACCGAAAATAAGAGTGGCTTTGGGGGACATTACATAACAATTGGAACCATTGGGGAGGAAGCCTGTGGGAGCCTGCATTAAGGTATTACCCTGTTGGAATACAGTGTTCATGTATTTTATGCAGCAACGACATCAGTGTTCAGTATATTCTTCAACCAGTAGATGGCAGTGTTTATAAATCTGTAGCTGCATCTATGGTACATTTTTATGTCTTTTCTCTGAATAAAGTTTCCTGTTTCCTTGTTGCAGTGAAGCAGAAAAGCACATGTGGACTGTGCACTGTCTGGTCTATAGGGCTATATACAGAATTTCTAACATACCTTGTGTTAGATCATTCCCTATAAGTATATAGGGGCATCTTATTCATCAGCTAGAGTCAGAAGATAATATTAATCATCTTATTACTGCCTAGAGTTAGACTTTAAACCAAAACCTATACTGTGCCCAATCACAATCTAGTATTTTAACTGCCTCCCACCCACCATATAAAGGAAATGACGGACAGGTGGTGGTTCTCTAGTTCTGGGAAGACATCATATGACGTCCTCCCAGTCTAACCGCACGTGCGCGCCCCAGGGCCGTGCAGCGCGGTGATCGGTGGTGCCAAGGACACAGCGGAACACCGTTCAGTGGGAAGAGCCGATGACGTCGGCTCTGTCATGTGATCAGCTGTGTCCAATCACAGCTGATAGCATGTAAATAAAGGAAATGCCGGTTATCGGTATTCCTCTCCTCATGAGCTGTCAAGCTGACAGCTCGTGAGGAGAGGACAGATGGTAATCGGCATTCCTCAGAGGGGACATGTACACTGATCATCAGGGCACTGATGAGCAGTGTAGCCCCATCAGTGCCACCTGTCAGTGTCCATTAGTGCCCAGCAGTGCCACATCAATGCCACATATCAGTGCCTACCAGTGTACATCAATGCCACATATCAGTGCACATCTGAGCTGCCTTTCAGTGCGGCCTATCAGTGCTGTCAATCAGTGCCACCTATCAGTGCCAGTCAGTGCCACCTATCAGTGTGCATCAGCGCTGCCTATCAGTGACCATCAGCGCTGCCTATCAGTGCCCATCAGTGCCACCTATCAGTGCCATATATGAGTGCTACCTTTCAGTGCCCATCAGTGATGCCTGTCAATGCCCATCAGTGTCACCTACTAGTGCCTCCTCATCAGTGCCGCCTATTAGTGCCTATCACTGCAGCCTATCAGTGTCCATCACTGCAGCCTCATTAGCGTACATCAGTGAAGGAGAAAAATCACTAATTTACAAAATTTTATAACAGAAACTAAGAAAAAAAATTTTTTTTTTCAACATTTTCAGATGCTTTTGGTTTGTTTAGCAAAAAATAAAAAAACCCAGAGGTGATTAAATACCACCAAAAGAAAGCTCTATCTGCCTCAAAAAACATTATAAAAATTTCATATGAGTACAATTTTGCATGACCGCGTAATTGTCAAAGTACGACAGCACTGAAAGCTGAAAATTGGCCTGGGCAGGAAGGTGGTAAAAGTGCCCGGTAGGCAAGTGGTTAATGGCTGTGCCTTGGGGAAACACTACAGGAGCATTTTTTGGTGGATTAACACGTTTTTGTCCCCATAGACTTCAATAGCAGCACGCATAAAAATACAGTGAAAATACATGAAAAGCGCACATCAAAAATGTGCAAAAATTCTGCATGAAACTGTAGATGCAAGGTTGTGAACCTAGCCTGAATGTTGCTTAGTGCATGTGCTGTGTCTGACTCCACCTGTGTGGACGCTAAAGCTTCCTTGCGCAAAGGACCACAGATGACAACTGAAGATCCCAGTAACAATTACCTAAATATATTCTAAAGTTATTAAATAAATAAATATACAATAATTCTTTGTGATATAATTGGTGAACTCATTTGTTTTAATACAAATTGAAATAATGTAACTTCGCTAAATATCCTCTAAATCAGTGGTTCTCAACCTTCCTAATGCCGCGACCCTTTCATACAGTTCCTCATGTTGTGGTGACCCCCAACCATAAAATTATTTACCCTGTAATTATAAGTCATGAAGTGTCGTTTTACCTCCAATACTGCTGCTTTCAGCACAGTGGCTGCTCTCTACACAGTGGCTGCTCTCTACACAGCAGCTGCTCTTTAAACATCGGAAATATGTGTTTTCCTGATGGTCTTAGGTGACCCCTGTGAAAGGGTCATTCGACCCCCAAAGGGGTCGCGACCCACAGGTTGAGAACCACTGCTCTAAATCAAGTGCTATACCACAAATGTGTAAATAATAGCTAACCATATAAACACCCCAAAACAATGTTTGTCATATGTGCAAAATAAAATGAAGCAATAAATAATTCTAAAAATCAATCTGTGTGTCTCCTAAATCAGGTGCTATGCCATAAATGTATAAAATGATTACAAATTAAACACGTGAGAAAATTGACTGAATGAATATAAAGCATATTCAATTCAAATGAATAAAGTGCAAATTCATAAAATATACGTTACATGGAAAAAATTCATAGACTGAAATGCGCAAGATGTGGCTTTCTGAAGTGACGTTGTCCCGCACCACCAGTCCGCTCGCCGTTTGAGATGACAGCCGGAGCAGACAGCAGGGTTTGAGATTCAGTGGTTATTCCTTAGTATCAGGTTGGCACTCTTGGTTGTAAGTTTTTTAATTACAATTGTTTTGGGGTGTTTATGTGGTTAGCAATTATTTACATATTTGATTCAGAGGATATTTAGCGTGGTCACATTATTTCATTTTGTACTCAGACATTTGTCTTTAGTTGACTGCAGTCTAAGAGTAAAAGAAGTTTTCATTCAATTGGCGCAGACACTCTGTTTATTATAATTTATTGTTTTACTAGAATTTAAAGTTAAAATCCAGGCAGAAACAAGCTCTAATTCAGGCAGGTATGTGTTCCCTAAAACACTAGTTTTTTTTTTTTTTTTTTTAAATCAACTGGTGTTCATACCTGAATTTAACATGGTATCAGCCCCTTACAAATGTGCCAAGAAGGCTGATAGGAGGAGTTAAAATAGTGAGCAGAGAGATAACCTCAACAGTATGCTGCTCCTCCTTACTGTTCATTCATAAACAGGGAGTAGGGACAAGACCTTGACTGTGCTGTACATAGCCAGACAGAGAACAGAACTGTGGGAGGGGCTCAGCAGCTCTCACCCACTACAGGATACCTGCATAAAACTACAGGAGGGGGTGGAGACAAGACAAGACACCCTGCACAAGGAGAAAGAGCAGAAGGGACTGGTCTTTATTACAGGAAGAAAAAGGGACATGAGCTACTTTTGAAGCAAAATGGGGTTTTTGGCCCTATAGACCTGAAAATGACCATAAAATGCCTGAAAATTGGTGCTTTAAGCTCCTAAACAATCTCCTAGTAACTAGCTTTCCACTGGCTAAAACAAAAACGCTCAACCCTGAATACACCTGAGAAAACAGGAAAAATACACAGAAAAAAACCCGCTCTAAAATCACCTGTAAACAATTCCACTTAGGTGAGAATGCAGCCTTACTGTACTGAAAATTCAGAAAAGCGGTAAAGTTCACAAACATAGTAAACTACGCTCTAAAGACACATGCTAAAACTCAACGGTTTTTTTTTGCCAATGTGTAGGCAGGTTGCCTATGGTAGTAAGCTAGCATTTTTTTTTTCAGGGTCTGACCCACTGATCCTGGACTTTATAGACTACGCCAGGTATGGACTCTAACCTATGCAGGTATGCTGGGGCAGCCATAGTTGTAGGTTCAGTTAAGAAAAAATTGTTTGCTCTCTTGAACTGCTATGCTGAAGATTTCTTTAGTAAAGCATTGAAATGTTTTAATGCATGATCTGAAGTTATTCAAAGGGTGTATGAAAGTAACCAGCACTTTACTCATAGTCTGCAGCTTGGGTCAGTAAAGCACACTGGGTTACGAAGACAGACTCTGCAAGAGTTTACATGGTATAAAGTTAAATCAAGCAGTTGCTATAAGTACCTGAAGTTTAGCAAGCAGTACAAGCAGCCGCCATGAAGCGTGGTACCAGTGACAGTTGTCCTCTAGAAGTGAGGGAGTCCCTTCTAGTATTCATTCTCCGAGTGGTCCATTTCCCATAGCAACAGGAGCAGATCAGAACAGTAGAGGCCCTCGTCCTGGCCACTAGGTACAGAAGAGGAATAGTTAATTAAGTGCACGCACAAGGTCCCAGCAGGCTGCATGGTGGGACCCTGTTTTTTCACTGGAAGTGAGGTGACAGAGATACACTGAACAGATGGCGTGGGCATAGGCTCAGCATGTCCCTCCTAATTGCAAACAGTTACAGTCAAGGTGTGCATTGGCATGCGACCAGAGAGTTAACTGGAGTTCAGTTAATTTGCTCAGTGTACATGGTGTTTGGCCATCTCTACGTTGGAGGTCCACTTTAAGTTTGAGTTATCCCTGATAGCAGCCTCCACCTTGTCCTAGGGCATTGATGAGCATGACACAGTAAAGATACCACATGTGCAGGGCGGGTGACCCCGTTCAAGGTGCCTAACATAGCCCAGAAGAACCCACACCAGGAGTAGGCCTCCAATGTCACTCTACACTTGGCACTCAACCAGGGAACATGGAGGAAGGCACACCTACCTACCCCCCAGCCAAACGTTTACAAATGTGTCCATCCACCTGAGACTTTGCACATGCTGCTAGCAATTAATAACAAATATACATATGTGATAATATGAATACATAGACTTTGCTGATCCTGTGGTAGACGATTGCAGCTGAAGATGGTGGAAACAGAAAGTAGCAATTTTAGTATCAACCCAGTACAGTCCAGAAGCCCCATGATTGTTAACATGCCACATCCTAAAGCAAGTAAAATCCTCTCTTGTATTAAAAGAGGTATAGACTCCAGAGAGAGAGATATCATATTACCCCGGTACAAATCATTAGTTATACCTCATCTGGAATATACAGTTCAGTTTTGGGCACCAATTCACAAAAAGAACATTGGGGAACTGGAGAAAGTACAGAGAAGGGCAACTAAACTGATAAGAGGCATGGAGGAGATCTGCTATGAGGAAAGATTAGAGGAACTGAATTTATTCTCTTTTGAGAAGAGGAGATTAAGGGGGGATATGATCAACATGTATAAATACATCAATGGTTCATATAGTGAACTCGGTGTAGAGCTATTCACCCTGAGGTCATCACAGAGGACAAGGGGGCACTCTTTACATCTGGAGGAAAATACATTTAATCTCCAAACACGGAAAGGTTTCTTCACAGTGAGAGCTGTGAAAATGTGGAATAGACTCCCTCAAGAGCTGGTTCTGGACAGCTCAGTGGATTGCTTTAAATAAGGCCTGGATTATTTCTTAGATACACAGAATATAACTGGATACTAACATTTATAGGTAAAGTTGATCCAGGGAATACATTGCCTCTCGGGGGTTCAGAAAGGAGTTTTTTCCCCTGCAGGAGCACATTGCATCATGCTTTGCTGGGTTTTTTGCCTTCCTCTGGATCAACTGTGGGTGTGGGATTATAACTTTTTTTTTTTTTAATGGTTGAACTGGATGGACTTTTGTCTTTTTTCAGCCAAACTAACTATGCAACTATGGTCAGACAGCTCTCCAATGCGCAACACCCTTAGATTACCAACCAGCCAAGCAGTACAGTATATCAGCTCATCCCTCCTGCCAAGCAGCTTGAACCTCCATGTGAGCAGTTAGATGCAAGCTGAAAATACTGCTACACCCTACACTGACCATCAATATGACAACAGCTGCTTGCTATCACAGATGAATATACAGTACACATCCACAATGAAATCTGTAATCGTACACATGCAGTGCTTTTCTTTTAGTGGTCCCAACACCCAAGGGTAAAGGATAAACTGTGCCCTCCACTATACGTAAAATGCAGATGAACCAGAAATTCAGACCTCAAAACACTCACAGAGGTCAGTTTACGTTTTGGTAAGTCAATCCAATGGAGGGATCACCTGCATCTGTATGTTCTTTGTATATAAAGGTATTTTAAATTGAGAAGGAAAGACTCTACACTCCATCCTTACAAACAAGATGACAACAGCTGCAATTATGGATGGATTCATACCTATGCCATCTATTTATTTAGCTTACCAAAACATGAACTGACCTCTGAGTGCTTTGAAGTCTGAATTTCCAGAAAGTCTGCACTTACATATAGTGGAAGACACAGTTTATCCTTCACACTTGGGTGTTGAGTTTACTGACAAAAAAAGGTGCAGCAAGTTTTTCCAAGGATCAGGGCCCTCCTATCCCTCTTGTATTGAACTGTATTGTTGCTGTATTGTCTCCCGTTATATTGCAAAGTGCTGAGCAAACTGTTGGCACTATATAAATCCTGTATAATAATAATAAAAAACAGGAGGTGAAGGTGCATCGAGTGGTACTAACATTTAGGGTAGTATGCACCCAGGGACGAATGTCCAGAATGCACATATTAGTACCACTTGGTGCACCATCCAGCTGCAGCAGTTTTCAGCCTTTCATAGAGTTTACAGGCTGCCAGCAGTGAGGCACCCGTGCCTTCTACCTACACTAAAACGCCAGGATCTCATGCACTGGGGCTAATTCATATACCCACGGAGTATGCATGAGGCATAATGTATTTTTTTTTTTTAGACATATAGGGGCTATCATTGCTGACCTCCTTCTGAAGATTCTAGTTGCTCCCTTTCCTACTCCACCCTCCTTCGTCCAATTTATAATTGCAGGGTAAAGACGGAAGAAAGAGATGGGGAAGAGGAGGGGAGAATATAGTTTTTCTTTTTTTCTCTCCACGTTATTTATACGAGGTGGTATCAAAAACTTTCAAGACTAGCTCTGTTTACAAGAAAGTACTTTATTTATCTACGTTTACACACTATCACCTTCAAAATACTCCCCTTGCACAGCAATACAGCCCTCCCAGTGTTCATGACATTTCTGGATTGTGTCCTGGAAGTCTTCTTTTCGAAGTTTGTCTAGCACGCTCTGGATCTCCAGGATGAGGGTGAAGTCCGCAGGAGCCAAATCTGGCAAGTAGGGTGGGTGCTGAAGTGAGATCCTGTTGTTTTCTGCGAGAAATGCACGTGTGAGGAGAGCTCGATAACAGGGCGCAGGGACGATTGCATGGACTGTTCCATATGATACACAGACAATGGCAGCAATGTTGTGGATTGTTCTCCATTGATCAGCATGCAGAAGTTGCCAAATGATTTTGACATTTTAGGGGGTTGAGCTCGTTGAAGGTCTTCCTGCTCGCTCGTCATCTTCCAGTCATGTTCTTCCACTCCTGAAGCACGCATGCCACTAAAAACGCCTCAAACAATTCATTGTAGCATTGTTGTAAACTTGCCAAATCATGTCAAACGTCTCTGTTGCAGATTTGCCCAGTTTCACGCAGAAGTTCATGTCTGCCCTTTGTTCTAACTTACTGTCCATGATGAAAAAGCAGACGCAGTAACGCATGTGGTCAGAATAGCACCAATTGCACAGCTCCCAGTGTACAAGGGATGATGTCTTTTGGCACACTGACTTACGAAGGTCAGTGCTCCCTGTGACTGTGCATGCAGTCTTGTGCTTCCATCTGTTGGTGTGTTACAAAACTAGTCATGGGGTTGATTTACTAAAGGTAAATATACTGTGCACCGCAAGTGCACTTCAAGATTACTGCAAGTGCTGTGGCTTTAGATCTGAGGGGAAGCTCTGAAATTAGGCAAATCTCTGCTGATTTCTTTCATACAATCATATGCAAGCAAAAATGCTGTTTTTTTATTTTCCTTACATGTTACCCTGAGATCTAGAGCAACTGCACTTTCAGTGAACTTCCAAGTGCATTTGCAGCGTACAGTCTATTTGCCATTAGTACATCAACCCCTTGAAACATTTAGATACCACCTCATATTAATGGCTCCACTCTGCTCCCTTATCCTTCTCTCCCACCCCTTTTTTCTTCTTCTCCCAACTAATTGCCCATCAACTTACTCGCCTTGTACCTTTTCGATCCTAGCATAGGCCACTAATACTCTCCTAGATCCCAGGATATATTCCCCGCCACTACCCATTACTGAGTGGTTGACTATCTTAGACCAGCCCTTCTCAAAATTTTTATCTTAGAGGAACCATTTGAAATAATTTTCAGGTCTCAGGGAACCCCTGCTAAAAACAATTCATTGGGGGTCAATGGGAGGAATACCCCCCTACAGTGCTGGTCAGAATGCCATCCTTAGGGATCATTGGTGTCATGCCATTGATTTTGCCAAGTAGTGTTTGCCCTGGAACTATGCAGACACCATCAAATTAGCCACAGGCCAAATCACTTAGCCACAGCTGAAAGAACCCCTGGCAACTTCTGGAGGAACCCTAGAGTTCCACAGAACCCTGGTTGAGAATGGCTGTATTAGAATCTGTATACAACTTCTGCACACAGATGCAATGTGGCCCATACCATACAATTGAATAAAAGAATCTGAAACTCTAGCGCTCAGATGAAAATGCTTCCCATACAGACCTGCAAGTAACGCTTAGTGTAATGCAGCCCCCCTCAGATCGGGTAATCTCCAAGAAAATTGCAAAAACACACACAGAAGGGTGCAAAGGTCTAGGGCATTACCACTATCTGCATTTATTGGAACAAAATTAAAATGCATACTTACAAACACTCATAAAAACAGGTGTATCAAAATGAAAACTCAAGCCGTAGGCGGCGCCATCTATTCGGTTGGAAAGCTGATGTGTTTCAGGGGTAAACTCCGTTCCTCAAACCTCCAACCGAATAGATGACGTTGCCTATAACTGGAGTTATCAGTTTGACACCCCTGTTATTTTGAGTCTTTGTGAGTATGCATTTGAAATGTTACATAGTTAGTCTGGCTGAAAAAAGACAAAAGTTCATCCAGTTCAACCATTAAAAAAAAAAAAAAAAAAAAAATCCTAAAAAAATATAATCCTATACCCACAGTTGATCCAGAGGAAGACAAAAAAAAACCCAGCAAAGCATGATCCAATTTGCTTCTGCAGAGAAAAAAAAATTCCTTCCTGATCCCCCGAGAGGCAATTGGATATTCCCTGGATCAATGTTACCTAATCTTTCCTCATAGCTGAGATCCTCCATGCCTCTTATCAGTGTGGTTGTCCTTCTCTGTACTTTCTCCAGTTCCCCAATGTTCTTTTTGTGAATTGGTGCCCAAAATTGAACTGCATATTCCAGATGAGGTCTTACTAATGATTTGTACCGGGGTAATATGATATCTCTCTCTCTGGAGTCTATACCTCTTAATACAAGAGAGGATTTTGCTCGCTTTAGAAACCTAAACCTATGTGTTCCAATAAATGCTGATAGTGGTAATGCGCTTGGCTTTTGCACCCTTCCGTGTATTTTTGCACCATACCATACAATGATATACAGCAGGTTTGCATTCACTGAAATATGTCCTTTTACTTGGTATATGTTCTTTAATCGCAATGCATCCTGCTTTATCCTATGTAATGTAACCTCTCTTTTCTTAATTTCTTGTTTCACAAACTTTGTATGTTTTCCCCTGTACTCAAAGAAAATCCAATACATGTAGAATTAAAAAACAATCTAGTTTCTTGGCTATTATGTGGACCGTCTGACTTAATTACTCGTTGAGTCTCTGACTCAGAACAAAGTATATGTAGGAGGAAGTAGTATTAAAATGCAGGCCATAAATTAAAAAAAAAGAAACGACAACACGGAACAAAGTCTGTTTTGTAACATGAAACTTTGGTTACTCCGGTTACTGAAGCTAAGTAAGCCTGTGCACAATCTTACTTTCTGTTTCAACAATCTTTACAAATAACATGAGACAATTCTGGTCTACCAACCAAAGACCCAATGTCTACCCTTTTAATGACAAACCTCCGGACTTGCAACATAACTCTACCTGGGAGAACAAGAAGCAGTCAGAAGAGAAAAGAAAAGCAAATATACAGGTACTCACCGGAATTAGTTATGACCTTGGTGTATGACAGATAAAGCTATGCCTGTGCATTAAGATGGCCTTATCTGGCCTGAATTGCTGCCAATTTCTGAAAATCAGCTAAAATTCAATCCATGGGTGGTCTTGCCGACACCAGCTAGCTAGACAAACGTCCATTGAGAAACTGAAGGAGACAGATGGAAAAATGTCAACCAAACAGTGACTGTCAGTCAGGTATAGTCATTGCTTTGGTAATCTGACAGCAGCCGGTGACAGCTTTCAGAATAAAATTGCAGCATTAGAATATTGATGGAATCCATGGATTGAAAGAAATCTTGACAAATGAGGCCAGCTTTAGGCATAATGACTGTTTTGATTACTGTTAATGTTTTCTAGGGAACCTGATGTACAGCACAAACTTATGGCACCGTCCAATATGTGAAATCCACATTTTTATATTTATGATCAAACCAGGAGGTGAGGGTACATTTTCCATTCGGGGCACCTGTTCTGCTGACAACTGTCTAGAAATTTAATTTTGATCACTTTGTAAAGACCTCCCCTCATGCCCTCTTAGGTCTCTGGCTCAGGAAGTGAAGGGAAATCTCCCAACAGGACAAAGATAGAAAAGAAATAGCAGTTTAACCATTCCCTACCCTATCTAACAATGAGAATGACCTATAAACACAATTTAAATGTTGTTTCTAGGCACTCAGAATCTGATGCAGCTGTGCATGGCAGCCAATCACTTTCTAAGTTCAGCTTGTATGATTAAACTTTGACAATAAACCTGGAAACTGATTGGGTTTTAGTCCTCATGCACACGGGACGTTTTGAGAACGCTGGTAACGTTAACTGTGTAAAGTCACATTAAGAACGCGAGTTTTTCAGCTTTTTTTTAGCGTTTTTGCATTAGCATTTAGCTGCGTTTAACCGCATTTGCGTTTTTTAGCGTTTTGTTTACCCCCCAAAAATTGGAGTAAAAAAGCATTTAGCCGCTGGTTTGCGGCGTTTTTTAAAGCGTTAGAGCATTTTTACAGCTAAAAAACTCTGGAAAGCCACTAGTCCTGGTTTTTTTTTCAGCCAAAAAACATTGATTACCCACTTGAGCTCCTGAGGATTTACCCCCCTTAATGACCAGGCCTCTTTTTGCTACTCGGCGCTGCACTAATTCAACTGATAATTGCGCGGTCATGCAATGCTGCACCCAAACGAAATTTACGTCCTTTTTTTCACACAAATAGAGCTTTCTTTCGGTGTAATTTGATAACCTGTGCGCTTTTTATTTTTCACGCTATAAACAAAAAAAAGCCAAAAATTTTGAAGAAAAACAATATTTTTTACTTTCAGCTATAAAAAATATATAGTAAACTCAAAGTTGGTTATAAATTTAGGCCAAAATGTATTCTGCTACATGTTTTTGGTAAAAAAATCCCAATAAGTGTATATTGATTGCTTTGTGTGGAAGTTATAGCGTCTACAAACTATGGTATAGATACTGCAATTTACGCCATTTTTCTGCTATACAGCGCTGCGCTAGTTTAACGGACAATTGCGCGGTCATGCAATACGGTACATAAATGAAATTTACATCCTTTTTTCCCCACAAATTTAGCTTTCTTTCGGTGGTATTTGATTGCCTGTGCGGTTTTTATTTTTGCGCTATAAAAAAAAAGGCTGACAATTTTGAGGAAAAAAAAACAATATTTTGGACTTTTTGCTATAAAACATGTCCAGTAAAAAAAAATGCAAAAATCAAATTTAGTCATAAATTTCTGCCAAAATGCATTCTGCGACATGTCTTTGCTAAAAAAAATCCCAATACGTGTAAATTAATTGGTTTACGTGAAAGTTATAGCGTTTACAAATGGCAGGAAAGATACTGGGATTTTTAATTTTTATTTATACTAATAATGGCGCCGATCAGCGACATATGGCGGCAATCAGCGACATATAACGGCGACCGGCGACTTATGGCAGGACTGTGGGACTGCGGCGGACATTTTGACACTGGGGGGGAACTGACTTGGGGTCACTGACATCCCCAGTGACACCAATACAGTGATCAGTGAAAAAAAACCACTGAAACTGTACTAATGTCACTGGGGAGGAAGGGGTTAACATTTTTAGAATTTGCTGTGTAAGGGGAGTGTTTTACTAGGGGGCGGGGGTGTGTACTGGACGGGGGAGGGAGGGGGGAGCTGATCTAGGGAGAGAAACTCTGCAGCTTCTCACAAGCTGTCAGAGAAGTGACACAGAACAGGGCTGTGTGTAAACAATGCAGCCCTGCTCTGTGTCAGCGATCACCGTCAATCGCGGGAAAACGGCCGGTAAAAACCGGCCGTGACCCGGCAGCTGACACCCGCTGCTGACACCCGCGGGACAGGTATGGCGGGCGCGCGCCCCCTACCTGTTTTGAAGGCAGCTGTTTTAAAACGTGCTTTTGCTTACGAGTGCCGCCCTGCCGCTGTTTATATGCGGTGGCTGGGCGGCAAGTGGTTACAGTCTATGTGTGCATGGACACAGGATAACATGCTGGGGGGTTTTACTAGCTGTAAAAAAAAACAAACAAAAACGTGAAAAGCCACAAACAACAGCTGTAAAAATGTCAAGGGTGCATGAGGTCTTATGCAGAGCTGCACCAGATTTTTTCACTCTCCAGTTTTAGCAAATCTCCCCTATAGTATCACATATGTACATGAGGGCAGCCATATTTTCTGATCTACATACACATGCTCTGCTTCCTGCTGTGCATTTTTTGTGCAGTGTCCATGCCTAACTGATAGGCAGGATTTGTCGGATCTTTCGCATAGGTAGAGATCATGTGATGTATGTTACATAAGAGAGCTTGGGATCACTAAGAAAGAGGTACTTCTTGTATTCAAATTACTACAATAAGTTAGTACAAAATGAACAGAAAGTGATGTCAGGACAGGAAGTGAAGGGAAATCTTTCTAGTGGGGTCACACTACAAAACACTTTTTTTTTAAATAAAATTGGGAACTATTAGATCCTTTGTCAGGTCGTTATCACTGTCTGTATCAGTGGCAAAACTCTAATTTCTTGTTCTGCTGTCTCAGGGAACCAGAAGTGAGGACACATATCCCATATGAGGTCATTGACATCAAGTTACATAGTTATTAAGGTTGAATAAAGACACCAGTCTGTCCAGTTCAACCCGAGAGTGTGTGTGACTAATGTTTTCCGTATCCCTGCACATCCTTACCACTCTAACAGTAAAAAACCCCTTACATAGTTTAGGTATTAACCATTTTCTGTCCAACTTCATTGTGTGTCCCTGTATCTTCTATGGAGAGCGAAGATAAAAAAAAAAGTTTCCTCCCAATGCTAGAGTCACCATTTGAAACGGTAGTAAATTTCAGACAAGAAATATGAACAAAGCATAGCCTTCTATAGTGTGTACTTATCTCAACGCAGAGTAATATGTGTCATTGATATCTGCTGCACCCTTTCTCTGCTAATAGCACAAGTCACTTCGGACAAGTTTTCCTGATACCAAGAGGTAAAAAGGTGATAGGCGAGGGAGCTCCAGCACACAGACTGATTGACAGCCTCAGCCTTGTTCCTGCATGCTGTGTGAAGGGAGGGCCCCTTTCTCTCCAATCAGCTCTCAATGAGCTCTGCAGAGTGTAACTTCAGCTCCCTACCCCCTACTTTTTAAAAGCTCAGACAAGTTCAGGTAGTACTAACGATCTGGATCTGGGACTCCCGATTCTGGGTCATCTGATCACTGATAGCATCTGATTGGCTATCACAGTGATCTGTCACAGTGCAGCATGCCTGTTTTTTCTCTCTCTCTGAATGGAGGAAGAGATAGAGTACATTGTATCTCTCTCTCCTTGCAGGGAGAAAGAAGTAAATAAACAAAAGTGTGTAAAAAAATAAAATAAAAATAAAAAAAAAATTAAAGAAATGATAGCTAGGTCAATATTTGATCTAGGCCAGTGCCAGGGTTAGTGTTCTGGTTAAATGTCAAGGTCCTGATCAAATGTCAGGATTAAAGATGGGGGTCAAAAGGTCAGTATATTTTGGAAAGGATTTAAAAAAAAAAAAAAACCCCATTGAATTAGTATCAGTGTTATTGTGTTTTAGGTAGGTTAAAAAAAAAGCAAAATTCGCAGCATCGTTTATGGGCTGTACTACGGGTACAAACAACAAATAACGTACACATATGTGGTATCGCCAGGAGCAGAATTTATTTTGGGTTGTTCTTTGGTGGTAGGTTATGGTAGCAGCAAGAAATATACAGCTAAATTTAAAAAAAAAATTGTTTTACTCTTTTGGGCCCGTTTTCCCTTTGATATTATAAAAAAAACATTGGATACTATTTACCACCAAAAGAAAATTTTGTCATGAAAAAAACAAGGTATAATCCACCAGGATGCACAAAGTAGTTGGGATGGTATGTACAGTTGTATTAACAAATGCTAAAGTTGCAAAATTGTGTTCAGGCATTAACATTTGTTTTACCCACAGTCACTAAGGGGCTAAAAATGGGAGTTTCCCTTGCTGTGGGAAGATTTCCTCTCAATTACTGTTCCATCTCCAGAAAAGAAAGTGAAGAGAAATCTCCCCAGCAGTAACTAGACAGCAAAATAATTAAATAAATACAAATAAAAATCTGATTAGAATTTTAAACTTTCCCTACTATATCCTAAACAAAAACCTACATACTTATAGCACTCTCCTATTTAGGTCTCTAAGATGTTAGGCAAATTTAGTTATTTTTGGCTCCTCTGTAGTCAGTGGAGCAGTTGATTTCTTTTGGATTTCACAGGCTGCACGTTTGATTGCTCTACCCTGCTTTCTAGATAGTTCTAGAACAGCAATGGGCAAACTACGGCCCGGCGGACCTTTTAATCCGACCGCGGAGCTAGGCTCCCGCTAGGCTCCTCTCACAGTCCGCCCTGAAGACCGCTGTAGCATGAAAATCTGTCTCCAATGAGGATCTGTCCCCCTCGACGTATCTGCGCATGTGCCGGAGATCGCCGATCGGCTGCTAATGCCTGAAACTGGCACATGCGCAGATACGTCGAGGGGGACAGATCCTCATAGGAGACAGATTTTCATGCTACACCGGAACGGCGCGGGAATACGGCGAGAGGAACGCGCGGAGTAAAGGTAAGTGAATTGACACAGGGGGGACTTGGGGACTTAATATGGGGGATGAATTAATATGGGGAATGAATTACTATATGGGGGATAAATTACTATGGGGGATGAATTACTATAGGGGGGATGAATTACTATATGGGGGATGAATTACTATAGGGGGGATGAATTACTATGTGGGGGATGAATTACTATATGGGGGATGAATTACTATATGGGGGATGAATTACTATGTGGGGGATGAATTACTATGTGGGGGATGAATTACTATGTGGGGGATGAATTACTATATGGGGGATGAATTACTATATGGGGGATGAATTACTATGTGGGGGATGAATTACTATGGGGGATGAATTACTATGAGGGATGAATTACTATAGGGGGGATGAATTACTATATGGGGGATGAATTACTATATGGGGGATGAATTACTATGGGGGATGAATTACTATGTGGGGGATGAATTACTATGTGGGGGATGAATTACTATATGGGGGATGAATTACTATATGGGGGATGAATTACTATGGGGGATGAATTACTATATGGGGGATGGATTACTATGTGGGGGATGAATTACTATGTGGGGGATGAATTACTATATGGGGGATGAATTACTATGGGGGATGAATTACTATATGGGGGATGAATTACTATGTGGGGGATGGATTACTATGGGGGATGAATTACTATGGGGGATGAATTACTATATGGGGGATGATTTACTATAGGGGATGAATTACTATATGGGGGATGAATTACTATAGGGGGGATGAATTACTATAGGGGGGATGAATTACTATGCTTACTATGGGGGAATATTACTATACTTACTATGGATGACACATACACATCATTCATCTACTCTTGGTCTGGCCCCCGGGTCCAATATATGAACCCATTGTGGCCCTCAAGTCAAAAAGTTTGCCCACCCCTGTTCTAGAACATAGGGAGAGGAGCAAGGCGAAAGGCGGAGGATGAATATTTATGGTGCTCCAGCCAATCCCTGGGAAGGTGGGCCCAGAAGGTGGCTGTGGAGTACAAAAATAGTGAGCGACAGCAGGGTCTTTCAGTTGAAGGGATTTCACCTGTCTGGGAGGGGGTGACTATTCCCTTGTGCCCCCCCCCCCCAGCTGTTCTACTGATTTAAAGCAATTCTAAAAGTTTTTTTTTTTTTTAAATAACAAAACATGTCTATACTTACCTGCTGTGTGTAGTGATTTTGCACAGAGCAGCCATGATCCTTCTCTTCTTGGGTCCCCCGCAGTCTCTCCTGGCTCTTCTTGTCTGTTGGGTGCCCCCACAGTAAGTAGCTTGCTATGGGGGCACCCGTTGCTCTGTGTGTCCATTCACACACGGAGCCGTGGCTTGGCCCCACCCATGGCACCTGCTTGCTGTCTCAGCCAGTGAGGAGGCAGAGACCTGGGACAGTTGAGACTGTCATTCACATTGCTGGTTCGTGATGAGGTTCGGGTAAGTATTGAGGGGGCCGGGGGAACTGCTGCACACAAAACGTTTTTTACCTTCATGCATAGAATGCATGAAGGTAAAAAACCTTCAGTCTTTTCAATTACTTAACTAGAAGCCATCTGGAGGAAGCTGAATGGGCACAGCTGCTCCCCTGGCCTTGTGAGTACTGTACGTTATTGCAAGATGACTGTGTACTATTGGGTTAGCTGAGCCAAGTAGTTCCTCTGCTGGGGGGGTTCTTACCTCTGGCTCCCCTACTCTCTCGTGGGATAATTTACTCTGAAGTTTGCAGAAGATTTGTTCTTGAAGTTGTATAGTGTGTCCACCTGTTACGGTTAGTGTTCCTGGAGTATCCCATACCACCCTAAACCCTCTCCAAGTTTATTCAGCAGTAAATCACAAAGAGACATCCTCTAGACTGCTTCTTTTGTCAGTGTGCCTGAACCGCGCTCTGTATGTACTGGTAGCCTGTGCAGTAGAGATGGAGAACATTATCTAAACTGCTGCCATCAGGAAGTGCACAGGAACTGTGCTTTATCATCACCATCAACCAGCGACCCTTTTGGGGGTGCTCTACATACTCATTAACTGAAATATCTTTTTCCTCCTGAACGTCTATAGAGCAATTTTATCACAGGATGAGAGGATTACTTATAAGGGCTTCTTGTTTATAACTTCAGTTTTACGTGAGACCATCTTAATTATCTTTAGGCCAGCTTTCAGCCTATAGAATCTAGGCCCACCTCATTCTGGGAGATGGAAACCTGTAGAGAATGTTCTGTCCACAGTGAGGATAGTTTGGTCTGAAATACCTCCATTCTCTTTTTCCAGCTTTTGTCAACCTTTTTAACATGGAGGAACCCTTGAAATAACTTTCATGTCTAAGGGAACCCCTGTCAATAAGAACTAATCTACAGCTTTTAGTACACGTTAGCCTGTTAGGTCAATGGGAAGAGTGCTACTTACATTGGTGGTGACTGGGAAAAACACCCCCTTACAGATAGCTAAAAAGATAATTGGTATCATTGAGTCATTTTTGAGAGGCAGAAATTGCTCTCCGCTCAAGAAATCCCTTGCAACTGCTAGAGGAACGCTATTAATTCCACAGGACTCTGGTAGAGAAAGGTTGCCTTGGTCATACTAAAGTCTTCTTTTATTAATGTGTTAGAGATTTGTTATGGAAATGTATGGTTCTGGACACCTCAGAAAGGGAAAGAGGGAGGCTGTTTGAATTTGGATATTTAGGCACAGGACTCTAGAACTGTATATCAGTGGTATCAAAGCATACTTATAATGACACCCTTAAGCTGACTATACACTAGTAGATCTTTGATTGAATGTTTGTACAAATATACATATGAACATTTGTACATTTATCATTAGTACATTTGAAAACTTTCGAAGGTTTGAGCTTAACATTCAATTTTGAAGTGAATGGACTTTCCCAAACAAAAAAACACATTCACTCTTAGAAATTTTTCTTCAAGAATATGTTTCCATCCTGCTCCTTTGAATTTACTCGTCACTTTGGGAAACGAACACAGATTTAACCCCACTAACCATTGGAAAATTGAATGAATGTTCTTAAAACAAAAATTTTCTAACAAAACTAGTGTATGGCCAGCTTTACATCACCTCAGTAGTGAACAAAAAAACTAAAGGATATTTTGGGCCTAAATTACTTCCCCAAGTACAAACATTTTTATTACCGTAAAAAAAAAAAAGAATAAAAAATTAACCGTAAGAAAATAAGAAAAATAAAGTTGTAAAAAAAATAAATAAAAATGAAAATAAAAAGCTACTGCCAACTTTTACTGCTCTGCTAACACCATCCCTTGCCCTACTGACAGCATTCACTGCCCCCTAGATCCTCCCCACCCCCAAAAAAAACCATTGCAAAGAAAAACAAAAAAGATTCAAACTAAAAAAAAATAGTAAACAAAATTAAATAAATAAATAAAAAATAAAAAAAATACCATCCAGTGCCTCCTCCCCAAAAGCACTGTGAACTAAAAATGTAAAAGAAAACTGCATTATGAAGAATGTCTCCCTCTTCAAGTGTAGGGCAATGTCCAGGTATAGAAGACAATGGGAGGGTTCCCAGCACCCACCTGACCTATATCTAAAATAATAAGATCTCTAGATCCCAAGGACAGCTGTACAGTTTGCACAAATGTTATGTCCACCATGGTTAATGGTTTATTTAGAACAATGAGTGGAGATCCACCATAAGATTGGATGCTTGTAGGCCGACTCACCCACTTGTTTCTTACATTTCATATCCCTCTCTCATTCAAGGAATTCCCCTTTAAATGCGTATACTTGCAAGCTTATATCCTAGTTTTGTCACCAACTGACATGAAGTCTCACTTCATTTGCTGAAAAAGAAGTCTCAGTGTTTTTACTGCATGCTTTTTCAGGTTTATTAAATAGAGATCACAAGAAGAACAGTGATAGCCAGCCATAGCTAAATGTGCAGAGCTGGAGTCAAAAGCTGATTAATCCTGACGGTTTCTATTTAAAAGTGAATCATCATCTACACCCTCTCTGTGTTCATTTTAGTCCGATCTTCTGAATCCAGGATCTAGAACAGATAAAGACCTCCATCATGTCAGACAAATGTTGCCAGGAGCACGATATGACAAGGTAAGGTGCTACCAACATCATTCCCATCTAAGCCAACTCTGAAACCATACAACTTCTTAAAGCCTAAATCCAAGCATTTTTTGTATTTTTGGATAGTGTGAAGAAGAGAAGCACTTTGGATTTAGATATTTAGGCACAGGGCCCTTGCATTGTGGATCAGAGGCAGTGGCGTCCCAAGGCAGGTGCAGGGGGGGCGGCCCGCACAGGGTGACACCGACCGCACGGGGTGACACAGGACCCGCTCCATGAAAAGGTAAGTTGTAAAGCAAGCCGACGATCCCCGCAGGATGGATCCGATCTGCGGATTGAGCAGAATGGATTGGAGTCCAATCCATTATGCTCCCCAATCCACAGATCCGATCCATCCTGCGGGGATCCTCAGCATGCAACCTATATGGGGTGACACCAGACCCAATCCAAGAAAAGGTAAGTTGTAAAGAAAGCCGACTATCCCCGCAGGATGGATCGGATCTGCGGATTGAGCATAATGGATTGGAGTCCGATCCATTATGCTCAATCCGCAGATCTGATCCATTCTGCGGAGATCATCAGAGGGGTTGTCACCAAGTGTTAACGCAACTGGTGACACCAACCCTAGGGACACCTCTGATCAGAGGTATGACAGCACACTAGTAAACCATACTGATAACGACACCCTTAATCTATTGAAACACCATTACATTTTCAAATGAATATTTGAATGAATATTTGTATGAACATTTGTATAAACATTTGTATGAAAATTCCATTTGATGATGTGACGAATATCCTTCAAAAGTTTTGATTTGAGAAAGTCGACTCCAAAATCAAATGTTAAACGCAAACTTTTGAAGAATATTCGTCACATCATCAAATGTGCTAAGAAAAATGTATGTATGTATAAATGTATCTCCATTTGTCCCTCATTTCTCCCCCTCCCTCTCTGAGAGCCACAGTGAAATCTGGTTGGTGTGTGTGTTGGAAGTGTCGCAGGCAGGCCAGAGCCCAGCAGAGGGCCCCCGAGGTGCCTGGTTGTCTGAGAGAGCTGTGCAATATAGTACCTCGTAAAAGCTAACGCAAGCCTTCCCAGGAGTTCAAAGACATTCCAACGAAGCACAACCCAGAAAGCAGAAAAGTAGATCTCGTGAACCGTTCAGTGTATAATTTCATATTTCATATCTAATCAGTCCTCAGATGTGTCTGCATAATAATCTACCTGCGGGTGGAATGTCACTTGTGCATATGGAAAGTTATGAGCCAAAATATGAACTAGAAGAGATTTTGGCTCTAGTTTAGGCCTACGCCCAGGTGATCCCGCCCTAAACAGGGTATTGTTCTTGACTTTAGAGACACCCCCTGCTGGGGAACTACAAAATGGGTTGTCAGGGTTAAGTAGAAGAATTCTCCCTTTTAACATCAGAAACACCAGGGAGACCCATACCCTTTCACTCTGAAACTTGATCTGCTAACCCAGGACTTTGGCAAGTTCTTTAACCCTCTAACTTCTCTCTATTATCTCTTTGCTGTGCTGTTGTTCTCTGTATATTTATATATATATATATATATATATATATATATATATATATATATATATATATATATATATTGGTTACATCTGTTTTCTGTAAATATTTTTATTGCACCCTTTTGACCTTTAGTAATAAATCTTGTTGGTTATGTGTTAGAGAAGACACTAGTAGCTTGTGATGAGGCAGAACTTGGTTTAGTTGTGTGGCTTAAGTTGCAAACATACAAAACATTTCAGTAATCTGTAACAGCAGACATCTTGGTTATTGAAGAAAGAGAGAAGAAGAGAGAGAACCAACAAGTTTTTCAGATATGCACAACTGGTAACCTTAGTGTACAGTGCCATCTATTGGTCAAGTGATAATAACACACAATAGTGTATATAGTACATGCTGTTGCATTCCCAACAAATCTTTCCTTCTGAAAGTGTTGAACTGTTTCTACAGCTCTTTACTGCAATTTACGAATTCCTGCCTCTAAAAGAGCGCTACTGTGTTTGTTTAACCCTCTGTATAACTGGCATGCGGTGACCGTGTTATACAGACGATTATCTCAACCATTATAGTGTTATAGCTGATATCGACGACTTTCCTCTTTCTCTATACAAAGAGGTGGTGGCAGTGTGAAGGGTTAAATGCGTAATTTATCTGACCCAGTAACAATTGCTCCCAGGCTGCCGGTACATAGATTGTGGTCCAATTAGCTGGAAAATCGTTGTGCAGGGTGCAGCTGGGCGTGGCATTGTTACGCACGTAACATCGCGGTTTTAGATTGGCTGGTCCTTCGGTCACGAATTTGGTGAGAAGGTCAGGGGTCTGACGCCACGATCGTCACATATTGGTGGCAGTGATCGTGGGATCGTCACATGTATGTATGTATGTATGAAAAATTTGAAGGAGCAGAAATGAAAACTTTTCTTGAACAAATACATTTCTAACAGTGAATGTGGTCTTCACTTGAGAAAGTCGACTGCAAAATCGAATATTAGACCACATTCACTGTTAGAAATGTTTGTTCAAGAAAAGTTTTATTTCTGCTCCTTCAAATTTTTCTTACCTGCACAAATCGAAAGCAAACATTGATTTGACCCCACTAACCATTTGAAAATCAAATAAATGTTCTTAAACCTGAATTTTTTTTATGGCCAGCTTTACTTCACCCCTTGTGTGAGAGCAAACTTTGGGCACAATTACTGCCCCAAATACAAACACTTTATTTACTGTTGATAGATGAGGAGGTGATCAAAGTCCAACACCAGTTGGAGGATACAAATTAGAAGCACCCTTGGGAAATCATGAAAAATGTCTCCCACTTCAAGTGCAGGGCAACATCCAGGTATAAAAGACAGCAAGAGGGGGTCCCAGTACCTTCCTGACCCACATCTAGTATAATTAGACCTCTAGATTTCAAGGGCAGGTGTACAGTTTGCAGAAAAGTTATATCCACCCTGGTTCCTTTGGCACACTAAGTGGAGGTCCACTGTAAGGTTGGATGCTTATAGGCTGACTCACCCACTGGCTTCTTCCATCTTCGTTTTCCTCTCTCCTTCAAGAAATGTATCCTTGCAAGCTTACATCCTAGTTCTGCCACCAACTGACATGAAGCTCCACTTCATTTGCTGCAAAAGGAGTCACAAACATTCTGCTGCATGCTTTGTAAGGTTTAATAAATAGAGATCACAAGAAGAACAGTGATAGGCAACCTTAGCAAAATGTGCAGAGCTTGAGTCAAAAGCTGATAAATCCTGATGGATTCTGTTTAAAGCTGAATCATCCTCTCCATCTTCTGTGTGTCCATTTTAG
Source organism: Staurois parvus (assembly GCF_062004578.1). NCBI lineage: Eukaryota > Metazoa > Chordata > Amphibia > Anura > Ranidae > Staurois > Staurois parvus. The sequence goes on from NW_028317864.1 coordinate 8,940,998, forward strand.
CCCAATGTACAGAGTCCAGGATCTAGAACAGATGAAGACCTCCAGCATGGCAGGCAAGCACAATATATTGGGGTAAGATACTGATGATACCATCTTAATCTAAGCCAACACTCAAAACATAAAACTGCCTAAAACCTTAATCCAGCTTATTTTATTAAAGTATTGGATAGTGTGGGGAACTGATTAAATTACTGTCAGTTTTATTTATTTCTGTCTTGATTACTTTTGAAAGATTTTCCTTCAATTCCTGCCCTTGTATTGCCCATAAAAGAGAATGGGCAAATGGTTATCACTGGGACCTACAGTAATAAAAACCATTCTCAGAAGTACTAGTCCTCTTCAGCACTACTAAAAATATGTTCTCTGTTGGGCAGCTTTAACCATTAAAATAAAAAACTCAGAGTTGTCACCAGAACATGAGGTTAGGGTAAATCATCCAAATGGGACACATTTTCCAGTCACAAATGTTAAAGGATTTTCTGCTGCTTTGGGAAGATTTCCTTTAATTTGTTGCTTTTCCAGAACAGGAAGTGAAGAGAAATCTCCCAAGCAGTAACCAGACAGAAACTGATAAGGATTTTAAACTTTCCCTACTATGTCCAAAACTGAAAAAAAAAAGTTTGGCTTTGCATACAGTGCATGTTAATGTCTTGCACCTGTAACACACTGCATTGTTACTAGTTGCAAGATGCTAAATGGCCACAAGATGGCAGTGTTTTGCAGTTTAGCTATTACAGGATCTAGTATAGCAAAGTGAAGAATGTTGGGACTTGTATGCTGCAAGCAGGATGTCTTCACTCAGATAAGCTGGAACTGAACTACAGATTCCAGAAGAAGCAAAAGGGGTGGGAGCCTTTAAAAAGGGAAAGCCCGGGAACATTGGGGAAAAAAAAAAAAGGAGGAAATGGGGATAGAGTTAGGACATATGAGAGAAGGTAATGCAGGTCCAGGAGGACACAGGCCGAAGAGCTGAGGAGGAGATTCCAGATCGCTGATCACACTGAGGCGAGATAGTTGATCCTTCAGACAAACAGATTGGTTCATGACCATTAGCACTGTTTCATCCACAGGTGAAAAGAGAGAAAGGCCCCCCCCCCAACAGCAAGGTCATCGCTTCTTCATGCTACATAAAAGGACTGGGTGAGAGGGTTTCCCACATTCCACCACATTGTTGCAAGCTTATTTGCTGTTGCCAGTTACTTAAGCTCAGGATTTCCTACAGTACAGACTGCTACATGGAGACACAGACACCATAGCCCATTCAGTGCTGCAGCCGACCTCCATTAACTGCTCATTGATCTACTACATGCAGGGAATCAGCATTAACACTTCTGCTTCCCTGATAGGCAGGGATTCTGCATGCATTCCACTTCATGCCTATTCTACCAAAGGAAGGGTAGCCCAGCCCAATTCTGCAATTAAAGGGATACATTTCTGCTGAATTCTGCTACCACCCCTTTCCAGCTTAAGCAACCTTATATTCAGCTGATGTCCTTAACCTCCCTGGCGGTATGATCATGTCAGGAATTTTGTGCTGAAAGCGGTACCATTTTTTTGCATGGAAATATGTAGTTTTTAATTGTAGGCTGTAATTTTTAGGAATAACTCACTGAAATCTATCCGAAAAAGAGTCTATTAAACATTCCGGATATGATAAAACTTGAAACACGAAATCATAAATTATAATTTAATAAATAATCATAAAAAATAATAATATAATAATAAATTTAATTCAATAATATAATCAAACCAAAAACACTGAAATTTGAAATACAGAGGCAAATTCGCACATCGCTGAGCAAAGTCGCAAAATCGTTTTCCATGTCTGATGACGAATTTCCCTACAAATCATTATCACTCAATTCTGCAAGTGGTTCTGATTTACTATCGCTGTTCTAAAACCGCTTTTGACGTAAAGGGATGCTTTTTGGCCGCCATGGACTTTTCTAGGTTTCCAGGCTGAAAGAACAGTCAAAATGCAGGCAGGGCACAGGACAAAGCAGTGGGGACAAATGTATGTGAAATGCAGTGAAAAAGCAATGACAGCAAAAATGTCATTTTTTAAAAATTTCAAATTTCCCGCCGGTTCCGCCGCCCGAACGTTCCAACGTCACGGGGACCGGAACACGGAAGCCAGATGCCAGCATCCGCCGGAGGAGATGGACGGGGACGCTGCAGGGGACCCATCGTGGGAGCGAAGGACAAGGTAAGTGCTGCAGGGACCCCCAGAGAACGCTGCATGGTAAGCCCGAGTGTAGCTCGGGGTTACCGTTCTTGGTATAGAAATTCTACCCCGAGCTACACTCGGGAACACCGCCAAGGAGGTTAAAGTGACTTCCCAGTATTGTCGCCACCTATTAAAGGGGAACACTGTTTGCTATTTCACCATCTCTGGGCACCAAACGTAAGGGCCCCATCAAGCCGGCAGAAGAGTCCTTTCCGTATTTTGTGATTGGTTCTTTATGAGACATTTCTTATCAAAATGATCAAGTGAGCTAGCCTAACATCTCTTGCTCTTTTCTTTCCTGCTCACTTGGGGAAATCCTCCCAGTGGGAGAGCTAACATTTAAACTCTGAGTCCTGCAGGATGATTGGGTCTACTTCAAATGGCACTGTTCTGTATTATATTACTTATTTCTTATACAGGTACATTTCAATAAATTAGAATATCATCAAAAAGTTCATTTATTTCAGTAATTCAATTCAAAAAATGAAAGTCATATAGATTAATTTCACACAGGAGTGATATATTTCAAGAATGTCTCTTTTAATTTAGATGATTATGGCTAACAGCTATTGAAAACCCAAAATTCAGTATCTCAGAAAATTTGTATATTTAGAAAAAGTTAAATATTGTAGACAAACGGCGGTTTATTTACTAAAGCTGGAGAGTGAAAAATCAGGCTAACTTCTGCATAGAAACCAATCAGATTCTAACCTCAGCTTGTTCAATTAGGATTTAGCAATAAAACCTGGAATCTGATTGGTTTCTATGCAGAACTGAGCAGGATTTTGCACTCAGCTTTAGTAAATAAACCCCATGGTGTCACATTCTAATCAACTAATTAAAGTCATTTTTGTGTTTATTAAAAGTCAGCAGCTACAAAAACTGTAGCTGCTAACTTAATAAATGCACACTCACCTGTCCCAGAATCCAGCAATATGCTCACCAGTACCTTCCCTTCTCTCCCTGGCTCCGGCATCTCAACTGTGGGCACCAGGCTGTGACAGCTTGGGGCCTCACAGCTAGGTGCCCACTGTGCATGCGCTAGTCACACTGCGCATCCTGATTGGTCCGGCAGTCTTCTGGGACCTATGAAGTGTCCCAGAAGAGTGCAGGAGCAAGGAGGGGGGCAGAACCAGGAATCCACTCCCCCCCCCCCAAAAAAAGTGCCAAATATGGCAGTGGAGGAAAGGAGGAGGCAAACAAGTGGAGCTTCCACTGTTGGGTGGAACTCCGCTTTAACTCAAAACACCTGTAAAGGTTTCCTGAGCCTTTAAATGGTCTCCCGGTCTGGTTCAATAGCTTACACAATCATGGGGAAGACTGCTGACTAGAATACAGTCAATGACACCCTCCACAAGAAGTCACAAAAGGTCATTGCTAAAGAAACTGGCTGTTCACAGAGTGCTGTATCCAAGTATTTAATGGAAAGTTGAGTGGAAGAAAAAAGTGTTGTAGAAAAGGGTGCACAAGCAACAGGATAACTGCAGCCTTGAGAGGATTGTGAAGCAAAAGCCATTCAAGAATTTAGGGGAGATTCACAAGGAGTGGACTATGGCTTCTGTCAGTGCTTCAAGAGCCACCACACATAGACATATCCAGGACATCAGTTACAACTGTCGCATTCCTTGTGTCAAGCCACTCCTGAACCAGAGACAATGTCTGAGGCATCTTACCTGGGCTAAAGGAGAAAAAGGACTGGCCGTTTGCTCAGTAGTCCAAAGTCCTCTTTTTGGATGAAAGTAAATTTTTCAATTCATTTAGAAATAAAGGTCCCAGAGTCTGGAGGAATATTAGAGAGGCACAGATTCCACGTTGCATGATGTCCAGTGTGAAGTTTCCATAGTCAGTGATGATTTGGGGAGCTGTGTCACCTTTGGTGTTGGTCCACTGTGTTTTATCAAGTCCAAGGTCAGCGCAACCCTCCACCAGGAAATTGTAGAGCATTTGATGCTTCTCTCTGCTGACCAGCTTTATGGAGATGCCGGTTTAATTTTTCAGCAGAACTTGGCACCTACCCACACTGCTAAAAGTACCAATACATGGTTTAAAGATCACGGTATCACTGTGCTTGACTGGCCAGCAAACTCTCCTGACCTAAACCCCATAGAGAATCTGTGGGGTATTGTCAAGAGGAAGATGAGAGCCACTAGACCCAACAATGCAGATGAGCTGAAGGCCACTATCAAAGCAACCTGGGCTTCTATAACACCTCAGCAGGCTGATCACCTCCATGCCATGCTGCATTGATGCAGTAATTCATGCAAAATGAGCCCTGACAAAATATTGAGTGCATGCTATACTGTACAAGGACATACTTTTAAGTAAGCCAACATTTCTGTATTTAAAATCCTTTTTTATTGATCTTATGTAATATTCTAATTTTCTGAGTTTCTAAATTTTAAGTTTTCACTAGCTGTAAGCCATAATCATCAAAATGAAAAGAAAGAAATGCTTGAAATATATTACTCTGTGTGTAATGAATCTATATAATATAGGAGTTTATTTTTAACATGGAGGAACCCTTGAAAATAACTTTCAGGTCTAAAGTAACCCCTGCCAAAAATTATTCTATCTACAACATATAGTACATTAGCCTGTTAGGTCAGAAGGAAGAGCGCTACTTCTATTGGTGGTCACTGGGGTTAATCACTACCTTACAGATTAAAAAGATCATTGGTGTCATTGGGTCATATCTGAGAGTCAGAAATTGCTCTTTGCTCAAGGAACCCCTAGTAACCCTTGGAGGAACCCTGGCTGAGAAAGATTCACTTAAACAGAAGTATTTGTACTATGCCCTCCTGATTCCAGTCCAGGGGCGGACTAACCATTCAGGCACTGCCCAAGAGCCCGAGGGCCAGTAGGGGGCCCATTCGTGGTATCCCGTGCAGCAGATAGAATCTGAAACTTTGGGGTGATCAGTGTTGGGGGAAAGGGGAATTACAAGCACTAATCTGTCTGTATGGCTTTCCATGAAGCATCTAAGTACTGTCTGTGATACTTTTTTCTCTGTCTCAAAAGCAAGACTTCAGGGGTGCATTTAGCTGATAAAAATTTATTTCAATAAATAGTAAAAAATTAAATTGCTAAAATTTTTTTTTAAAATTGTAAAAAATTATAAAAATAAAAAATTACTAACACCATCCACTGCTCTACTGACACCGCCCACTGCCCCCTTCCCCCCTCAAGAGCATTATGGGGAAAAAAATGAGAAAAATTATTAATTATTAGACCTCTACAGCCCAAGGACAGGCATACAGTTTGCACAAATGTTATGTCCACCCTGGTTACTGGCTCATTTGGAACAATGAGTGGAAGTCCACTGTAAGGTTGGATGCTTGTAGGCTGACTTGCCCACTTGTTTCTTACATTTCATACCCCTCTCTCCTTCAAGGGATTCTTCTTTAAATGTGTATACTTGCAAGCTTATATCCTAGCTCTGGCACCTACTGATATGAAGTCTCACTTCATTTGCTGAAAAAGAAGTATCAGTGTTTTTGTTGCATGCTTTGTCATGTTTATTAAATAAAGACCAAAGAAGAACAGTGATAGCCAGCCATAGCAAAATGTGCAGAGCTTGAGTCAAAAGCTGATTAATCCTGATGGTTTCTATTTAAAAATTAATCATCTACATTTTCTCTGTGTTCATTTTAGTCTGATCTTCAGAGTCCACGATCTGGAACAAATAAAGACCTCCACCATGGCAGACAAGGGTTTTCAGGAGCACAATATGACGAGGTAAGGCGCTACCGATACCATCTAAACCAACTCTGAAAACATACAACTGCCAAAAGCTTAAATCCAAGCATTTTTTTTTTCATTTTTGGATAGTGTGGGGAAGGGAAACACTTTGGATTTGGCTATTTAGGCAAATTGTGGATTGCATTTAGGCATTGCATTGTGGAAAAATGGTATGACAGCATATTGGTGAACCATACTGATAACGACCCCCTTGAGCTGGTCAAACATTATTACATTTTCAAATGAATGTTTGTACCAATATTTGTATGAACATTCATATGAAAATTCTCATCAGTACATTTGATGACTTCACAAATAATCTTCAAAAGTTTGCGTTTAACATTTGATTTTAGAGTGAAAGGACTTTCCCAGCTGAATATCACATTCACTGTTAGAAATTTGTTTGTTCAAGAAAAATTTCATTATTTCATTCATTTTAATCCTCTATACAGCGTTCAGGATATAGAACAAATGCAGACATCCAAAATGGCAGACATAGATCTCCAGGAGCACAATATGATGGGGTAAGGTGCTACCATTACCATCCCAATGTAAGCCAGAACTAAAAACACTTGTACACCTGTATAAAACCTAAATCCAAGCAAAGTTTTGTTTTTTGTTCTTTTAAGTTTTGGATAGTGTGGGGAAGGGTTTAATTTACAGTCAGTCGTATTTATTTCTGTCATTGACTCCTTTTAAAAGATTTTCCCTCAATTCCTGCCCTTGTAATACCCATAAAAGAAAATGGGCAAATGGTTGTCACTGGGACCTGCAGTAATAAAAGCAATTCAGTAATCCTAATCCTCCTTGAGGCTACCAAAAAATGTTCTTTGTTGGGGTGAACAGGAGGGTAAATCTTCCTATAGGGACACATTTTCCAGCCACAAAAGTTGGGGAGTTTCCTCGCTTTGGTAAGATTTCCTCTTGTTTGTGCTCCAGAACAGGAAGAGAAGTGAAATCTAACCAGCGGTAACAGACAAAAAAAAAATCTGATCAGGGTTTTTAACCTTCCTTACTATATCCAAAGCAGAAAAAAAAATGGATTTACATACAGTAACTGATACACCATCTCCCCCCTATAAGTCTATAAAGTAGTTTTTTCACAGGGTGAGGGTCAACTGTGAGGGCATTGTTTTTATAACTTCAGTTATTTGTGAGACCATCTTTAGGCCAGCTTTTAGCCTGTGGAATCTAGGCTCAACACCATTCTGTGAAATGGGAACTTATAGAGATTGTACTATCCGTAGAGAGGATAGACTGGTCTGGAATGCCTCTATTCCCTTAGTCCAGCCTTTGCAACCATGCTGGAACCCTTGAGATAAAGTAAAAAGGGAACCACTGCCAATAATAACTAATCTGCAGCTTACAGTACATTAGCCTCTTAGGCTACTTACATTGGTGGTCACTGGGAAGAATCCCCCCTTACAATTAGCTAAAAAGATCATTGGAGTCATTGGGTCATATCTGAAAAGCAGACATTGCTGTTTGCTCAAGGAATCCTTAGCAACTTCTGGAGGAACCCTAGGGTTCCACGGAACACTGCTTAAGAAAGGTTGCCTTAGTTATACCAAAGTCTTGTACCATGCTCTTCTGATTCCAGTTCCTTTTCCACTTCCTTTATCAATATGTTAGAGATTTGTTATGGAATTTTATGGTTCTGAGCACCTCAGAAACTGAAAGATGGAAGCACTTTGGATTTGGATATGTAGGCACAGGATGCTAGAAATGTAGATTAGTGGTATCACAGCATACTGGTAAGCCATACTAAGAACAACACACTTTAAGCTGACCGTCCACTAATAGATTTTCAAATGAACGTTTGTACAAATATTCATATGAACATTCATATAAATATTCTCATCAGTGCATAAGAAGACTTTATGAATGTCCTTTGAAACTTTGCTTTTAACACTCAATTCTGGTGTGAATGAATTTTCCTAAAGGAAAACCACTTACATTGTTAGAAATGTATTTGTTCAGGAAAAAATTTCCATCCTGTTCCTTTGAACTTTCTTGTCACCACACTTGAAAATTAACGCGGATTTGACCCCACTAACCATTAGCAAATCAAATGAATGTTCTTAAAATGAAGATTTTCAAACAAACCTCTACTAGTGTATGCCCAGCTGTACTTCATTATGGTTGTGGACAGAATGACCAAAGGACCCTTGTGTGAGAACAACGTTTGGGCACAATTACTGCCCCAAATACAAATACTTTACTGTGGATAGATGAGGAGGTGATCCAACACCACTTGGAAGATACAAACCAGAAGCACCCTTCGGGCATCATGAAGAATGTCTCCCACGTCAAGTGTAGGGCAACGTCCAGGTATAAAAGACAGTGGGAGAGGTTCCCAGTACCTGCCTGACCCACATCTAGTATATTTAGACCTCTATATCCCAAGAGCAGGTGTACAGTTTGTGGAAATGTCATGTCCACCATGGTTCATTTGGCACAGTGCATGGAGGTATGGTTGAATGGTTATAGGCTGACTCACACACTAACTTCTTACACTTCTTACCCCTCTCTCCTTCAAGGAATTCCCCTTTAAACATGTATACTTGCAAGCTTATATCCTAGTTCTGTCACCTACTAACATGAAGTCTCACTTCATTTGCTGCAAAAGGAGACCCAAACGTTCTGCAGCATGCTTTGTAAGGTTTAACAAATAGAGACCTCAACAAGAACAGCAATAACCAGTAGTAGCAAAATGTAGAGAGCTTGAGTTAAAAGCGGATTAATCCTGATGGTTTCCATTTAAAAATTAATCATCATCGACTTCTTTGTGTTCATTTTAGTTCTCTTTACAGAGTCCAGGATCTAGAACAGATGTAGATCTCCACCATGGCAGACATGGATTTTCACGAGCACAATATGATGAGGTAAGGTCCTAGCAAGTTTCCCATGGCTAAGCTCCATGGGCTGAGTGAAACACATTGGGGCGTGGTCTGGTTGGAGCCCAGGCTGAAGCTGTCATACAACATCTTACGGGGTTTTGCAGAGATGCACGACTTCCAGGACTTTTCCCTTTTTCATTAGATGTCCAGAGCTGGGACGAGCTATGTCCTTGTCTGCACTCCAAGAGGTTGCTGAATAAGTGAACAAATTGGAGCCTTGAGCGGCACCTGTCAATTTAGTTTGGGTCATAAGGTCCAAACAATACCATCCCATCCTAAGCCAACACTGAAAACATACAAGTGCTTGAAACCTAAATCCAAGCTATTTTTTTTTTAGTTTTAGATAGTGTTGAAGGGTTTAAATTACGGTCAGTTTATATTTCTGTCTTTGACTCCTTTTGAAAGAATTTTCCACAATTCCTGCTCATGTAATACTCAAAGAACATGTGCAGAGGATTTGCTACCAGTTCAGTCTTAGCGACAATGTTGTCACTTGGACAGGAAGTAAAGGAAATATTTTTAATGGAGTCACAGAGAGCTATAAAAACCTGACACAGGTGCTTATTCTTCCACATGCTATCCCAAAAAATTAAAACGTTTTGGCTGGAGCTTGGATTTAAATGAGTTAGGCTTTAAAGCAGAACTCCAATAATTGTAGAATGCAGCACCACCTGACCACCGACACAGTCATTCTGTCCTGAAGAGGACCTTCAGTAATGGACGGAAGAGGTAGTCAGTGACAGCACTAGAGCTTAGAAAGGGTAAGTAAAACTTGGCGCTATTTTTTAAATACTGAAGGGGGTGTGTAAAAAAAAAAAAAAAAAAAAACCTGATGGAGGGAGACGGACAGACTTTGATACTTCGAGATAGGGGGCAGCTGAAGATGTAGGATAGAGGTGTGCAGTGGTATCTTTCATATTTTTGAAAAGATAGGCTTCCTTTAAACTGAACAGAACTGAACTCCGAAAGTGAAGATTTCCTGTGTCATAAAGAATATCTAGACATGTCACTTGTGCCTAAGCAGTGCCCTAAAAGATCTACCTTTTGTCCAATTCCTCCTGAAAAATAGCAGTGTACTACCAAGAGGGCCACCTCCACACTAAAATACAAGCAGAACAAAGCCTACTAAGTTAGTAATGGGAAACAATCAGCTGAAAAGAGCACATAGGAAATACAGGTGACAAATCTTTTTCCCTTTTCCTGAACTTTCTGAGTTCAGTTCCTTTTTAAAATCAGAGGGCGGCTTGGCCTCAGATAAATAAAGCAGCAAAGCAAGCTGTTGGGTTGTCTCTTTAGCTAATCCCTGGTGCTCTGCTTACTCTTTGTCATGTTTAAACATCTGTGGTTGTATATAATGAAGAAAAACAGATCTAAAAAGACATTTAAAACCCCTTTTGTCCCCGGCAATGGTGTTCAGACTCTGCAGCTCCTGCTGGTCCCCTCTGGCACTAGCGCTGAAACCACTGGCTGCCAGTGACTGCTGAGATCCACCATAAATCCCGGTTAAAGCGATCAGCTCCTGGGCTTCCAATCAATTCTAATAAGAATGGCACTTCTCTTTAGTACAAAGGCCTGGACAGAGTTGTTGCAGCTCTCCCCAGCTTACAGCGTGTGTGTGCGCGCGTGTATGTATGTGTATATAATATATACAGTGGGGATCGAAAGTTTGGGGACCCCAGCTAAAAATTTTTATTAATGTGCATACAGAAGCCAAGGAAAGATAGAAAAATCTCCAAATGGCATCAAATTACAGATTCGACAATCTTATAATATGTCAACAAAAGTTAGATTTTATTTCCATCATTTACACTTTCAAAATAACAGAAAACAAAAAAATGGCGTCTGCAAAAGTTTAGGCACCCTGCAGAGTTAATATCTTGTACTTCCCCCTTTGGCAAGTATCACAGCTTGTAAACGCTTTTTGTAGCCAGTCAAGAGTCTTTCAGTTCTTGTTTGAGGTATCTTTGCCCATTCTTCCTTACAAAAGTCTTCCAGTTCTTTGAGATTTCTGGGCTGTCTGTCATGCACTGCTCTTTTAAGGTCTATCCATAGATTTTCAATTATGTTGAGGTCAGGAGATTGTGAAGGCCATGGCAAAACCTTCAGTTTACGCCTCTTGATGTAATCCCCCGTGGATTTCGAGGTGTGTTTAGGATCATTATCCATTTGTAGAAGCCATCCTCTCTTTAACTTCAGCTTTTTCACAGATGGCATCAAGTTACCATCCAAAATTTGCTGAAATTTTACTGAATACATTTTTCTTTCTACTCGTGAGATGTTCCCTGTGCCACTGGCTGCAACACAACCACAAAGCATGATTTATCCAACCCCATGCTTAACAGTTGGACAGAGGTTCTTTTCATTAAATTCTGTGCCCCTTCTTCTCCAAACGTACCTTTGCTCATTCCGGCCAAAAAGTTCAATTTTAACCTCATCGGTCCACAGAACTTGTTTCCAAAATGCATCAGGCTTGTCTATATGTTCATTTGCAAAGTTCAAACGATGATTTTTGTGGTGAGGACGTAGAAGAGGTTTTCTTCTGATGACTCTTCCATGAAGACCATATTTGTACAAGTATCGCTTTATAGTGGAATAGTGTACCACAACTCCAGTGTCTGCCAGATCTTTCTGGAGGGATCATGCAGTCAAACGTGGGTTTTGAATTGTTTTTCTCACAATCCTGTGAGCTGTTTTGTCTGATATTTTTCTTGGTCTTCCAGATCTTGCTTTAACTTCCACTGTTCCTGATGACTGCCATTTCTTAATTACATTCCGAACAGAGGATATTGACATCTGAAAACGCTATGCTATCTTCTTATAGCCTTCTCCAGCTTTGTGAGCGTCAACTATTTTCAGTTTCAGTTTTCTAGACAACTTCTTAGAAGAACCCATGGTGCTGATTGTTGGGGCAAGGTCAGATGAGTCTGGGCATTTAAAACCTTTGAGATTGACATCACCTGGTCTTCCCAGACGATGATTGAGAACAATCCATGACACTGGCAGGTCTCAGCTTGGCAAAGGGGGCAGTGCATGCTATAAATTCTGCAGGGTGCCCAAACTTTTGCAGACGCCATTTTTTTGTTTTCTGTTATTTTGAAAGTGTTAATGATGGAAATAAAATCTAACTTTTGTTGACAAATTATAAGAATGTCTAATCTGTAATTTGATGCCTTTTGGAGATTTTTCCATCTTTCCTTGGCTTCTTTATGCACATTAATACAAATTTTTAGCTGGGGTGCCCAAACTTTCGATCCCCACTGTATGTATATATATATATATATATATATATATATATATATATATATATATTTATTATACACACACACCCCATATTGCCAAAAGTATTGGGACTCCTGCCTTTACACACACGAACATTAATGGCATCCCAGTCTTAGTCTGTAGGGTTCAATATTGAGTTGGCCCACCCTTTGCAGCTATAACAGCTTCAACTCTTCTGGGAAGGCTGTTCACAAGGTTTAGGAGTGTCTATGGAAATGTTTGACCATTTTTTCTGAAGTGCATTTGTGAGGTCCGGCACTGATGTCAGACGAGAAGGCCTGGCCCGCAGTCTCCGCTCTAATTTATCCCAAAGGTGTTCTATCAGGTTGAGGTCAGGACTGTGCTGGCCAGTTAACTTCCTCCACTCCAGACTGGCTCATCCATGTCTTTATGAACCTTGCTTTGTGCACTGGTGCGCAGTCATGTTGGAACAGGAAGGGGCCATCCTCAAACTGTTCCCACAAAGTTGGGAGCATGAAGTTGTCCAAAATGTCTTGGTATGCTGACACCTTAAGAGTTTCTTTCACTGGAACGAAGAGTCCAAGCCCAATCCCTGAAAAACAACCCCACACCATAATATCCCTCCACAAAATTTTATACTTGGCACAATGCAGTCAGGAAAGTACCTATCTCCTGTCAACTGCCAAACCCAGACAAGTCGCTCGGATTGCCAGAAAAGCATTATTCGTCACTCCAGAGAACACGTCTCCACTGCTCTAGAGTCCAGTGGCAGAGTGCTTTACACCACTGCATCTGATGCTTTTCATTGCACTTGGTGATGTAAGGCTTGGATGCAGCTGCATGGCCATGGGAACCCATTCCATGAAGCTCTCTACGCACTGTTGTGCTAATCTGAAGGTCACACGAAGTTTGGAGATCTTTAAACTCTGCAGACAGTTGGCGACTTCTGCGCACTATGCGTTGACCTCGCTCTGTCATTTTACGTGGTCTACCACTTGGTGGCTGAATTGCTGTTATTCCCAGTTGCTTCCACTGTGTTATAATACCACTAACAGTTGACCGTGGAATATTTAGTAGCAAGGAAATTTCACGGATGGACTTATTGCACAGGTGGCAACCTATCACGGTACCACGCTTGAATTCACTGAGCTCCTGAGAGCGACCCATTCTTTCACAAATATTTGTAGAAGCAGTCTGCATGCCTAGGTGTGTTGAGAACTAGCATAAAGGGTAGAGCTTTTACAGCACACAGCCACTCACTTTCTTCTCTTTAAAGGCCTTTTAGATCAATTTTATTTAAAGTAAAGGTCCAGACCATATGTTTCCCACGCAGGGGTATCCACCATCAAAACAAATGAAACAAATATTCAGCCTCCTGGCTCTCTCAGGTATAAAGCCCCTTGCTGCTCTGGCTCCCACCTCTCCTAGGTGAAGCCTTCCTGACTCCTGGGCAATGACCTCCTGTCTGCCGGGGTGGAGCCCAGAACCATAGACAGGTTATTATTTAAAGCCCTGCACACATCTGTACAATCAGTGTGCTGGCTGCTCACAAAACATGGACCCAGGATTGGAGATTTCATCCTTCCCAAATTACTTCAAAATCTTCAGGCCCCAGGTCCCAAAATGGGCTTTACGAACCAATGAGGAATGACAAACCAATTTCCTCTGCATAAAGCAAACCGCCTGGAGCCCCTCAACCTGTATAGTTCAGAATCCTGGGTTATAACCTTGATTTAGACCGTGGCAGGATACGGCACTGCCACATATCCCCCCCTTTGTTTTGATCCCGTGGGGGGCAGAAAACACAAGCCCAAACTCTTAAATTTGGCACCTCTGTGCCAGCTGTCACCCACATGAGCCCATTCCTGATTGACATCACTTTCAAAGGGAAACTTTACTTCCTGTCTTATGAGGCGACCTTCCCCATGTTCTCCTACTAGACACTGGGCCTTTTCACACTTTTTTTTTTAAACACAAAGTGTGAGCTCTTTTATTTGGGTTACCTTAGTCCCTTTCTGCATTCTATGTACAGGCATCCTCTTAATGTCCAAACTTAACTTTGCTTGTTTCTCCACATACATTGCATGCTTCATTTTGTCAGTTTCGTCACTGACATTCTCAGACGACAGCAATGTCCTACTCTCTTTCTGAAGGACAGATTGATTGTCTTGCCCTTCAGATGTTTTTATGTCAGGGGACCTTTTTAAAGATTCCGCTTCCTTAAAGCGGAGTTCCAAAAACTGTAGCTGTTGACTTTTAAAAAACAGCCACTCACTTGTCCCACAATCCCGCGTTGCCCCCTCCGCAGCCCATTTCACCGGCCGTCCTGTATTCCAGGCGCCGGCATCTTTAGTGTGGGCACCCGGCTCTGACAGCTTGTGGCTTCACAGCCGGGTACCCACTGCGCATATCCGAATAGCGCTGCGCTTCCTGAATGGCCCCGTCGTCTTCTGGGACCTGTCACGTGGGGAGGGAGGGTAGGAGGACAACTTCCATTTCCAATCGCCTGGGCGATCGCAGCAGAAGTGGGAGCGGGTACCTGTCAAATTCCCCCTCTCCCCTCCGCTCCCCAAAAGGTGCCAATCCTTAATGGGGAGCGGGGGACCAATCTTTAAAGCAGAACTTCCCCTCTTTTGGGTGGAACTCCGCTTTAAAGTTTTTCCTCTGGGCAGATAAGCAATTTAAAGTTTCCCTTCCAATACTACTCTCCTGAACCTGTAGGAGGCCTAATTCTACTGCGGTTTTTATCTCAACTATGTCTGCCATATCATTACTCACCACATCACATGTTTCAGGGTTGTCAGCACGCATGTCCACTTAACCTTCAGGTCCATCATTAGTCTTATTGTCACCCACAGAAACTAAATGATCAACAGTTACCAGTGCCTCGCACTTTTCATCATCATCATAAATATCAACATTTACCAGTGCCTCGCACTTTTCCTCATCATCATAAATATCAACATTTACCAGTGCCTCGCACTTTTCCTCATCATCATAAATATCAACATTTACCAGTGCCTTGCACTTTTCCTCATCATCCGAAATATCAACATTTACCAGTGCCTCGCACTTTTCCTCATCATCAGAAATATCAACATTTACCAGTGCCTTGCACTTTTCCTCATCATCCGAAATATCAACATTTACCAGTGCCTCGCACTTTTCCTCATCATCAGAAATATCAACATTTACCAGTGCCTCGCACTTTTCCTCATCATCCGAAATATCAACATTTACCAGTGCCTTGCACTTTTCCTCATCATCATAAATATCAACATTTACCAGTGCCTTGCACTTTTCCTCATCATCATAAATATCAACATTTACCAGTGCCTCGCACTTTTCCTCATCATCAGAAATATCAACATTTACCAGTGCCTCGCACTTTTCCTCATCATCAGAAATATCAACATTTACCAGTGCCTTGCACTTTTCCTCATCATCCGAAATATCAACATTTACCAGTGCCTTGCACTTTTCCTCATCATCATAAATATCAACATTTACCAGTGCCTCGCACTTTTCCTCATCATCATAAATATCAACATTTACCAGTCCCTTGCACTTTTCCTCATCATCAGAAATATCAACATTTACCAGTGCCTTGCACTTTTCCTCATCATCAGAAATATCCACACATTTGTCAGAACTCATTTTAATGTTTGGCAGGGCTGTGTCTGGAGACCAAGTGCACACAGTGGAGTGGTTGTCTCTCATAGCAACGTCACTATTCACCAACTCCACTGGCACATGAACCTCTTTCAGCAAATGTCCTGACACTGGACCTTCAGAACATAATTCCACAATTGGTTTACTGAGCCCAATCACTTGATTTGTGCCATCTGACACTTCCACCAACACCAGCTCGTTTGGTATCACACTATTCATTACCACACCATTAGATCCTTTCTGGGATGTGGGCACGATCTCTGCTATGTGCCCAATCTCACTTGGCTCTTCCGTTTTGGGAGGGAGACCATCTGCAGCAACAGCAAGTGTGCCCTTGTCTATAAGCTGCTCTGCAGTCCCTCCATTTAGCACAGCAGAAATCGTGTCCACTCCACTGTTAGAAACAGAGGTCCCTTTCAATAAAGCCAACAGGTTTTTAGCCCATCTGTCCCAGTTTACTTTCTCTGTGCTGCAATCAGAGGTACTACGCAGTACCGCATCAACTGCGGGAGCAGACACAGGACAGAGTGGCTCAGCAGCAGCAGACACATCACATACAGTTGTGTTCAAAATAATAGCAGACATCACTAACCTGATCAATCACTGTTTTTGGTAGAAATTATATTTCTACATGGCAAATAATTTACTAACAGGTGTAGTAGAGTAATAGAAATCCAACAGACCCAACAGTCATGACATGCATGCTGCTGATTCTGTGTAATTGAATCACTAATTGAAAGGGGCATGTTCAAAATAATAGCAGTGTGGACTTCTATTAGTGAGGTCATTCATTCTTTGAAAAACAGGTGGCAATTATTGCCCTTATTTAAGGAAGGAAGGCAGGAAATGTTGTACATTCTGGTTACAGTGCATTTCTCTCTGAAATTCTAAGGAAAATGGGTCGTTCCAGACATTGTTCAGAAGAACAGCGTACCTTGATTAAAAAGTTGATTGGAGAGGGGAAAACATATAAAGAAGTGCAGAAAATGATAGGCTGCTCAGCAAAAATGATCGCAAATGCTTTAAAATGGCAACTAAAACCTGAAAGACGTGGAAGAAAGCGAAAAACTACCATTCAAATGGATAGAAGAATAGCCAAAATGGCAAGGACTCAGCCAACAATCAGCTCCAGGAAGATGAAAGAAGGTTTAAAGTTCCCTGTGAGTACTGTTACAATTAGAAGACGCCTATGTGAAGCCAAGCTATCTGCAAGAAGCCCCCGCAAAGTCCCACTGTTGAAAAAAAGACATGTGCTAAAGAGGTTACAATTTGCCAAAGAGCACATTGACTGGCCTAAAGAGAAATGGCGCAACATTTTGTGGGCTGATGAAAGTAAGATTGTTCTTTTTGGGTCTAGTAGCCAGAGACAGTTTGTCAGACGACCCCCAAACACTGAATTCAAGCCACAGTACACTGTGAAGACAGTGAAGCATGGTTGCGCAAGCATCATGATATGGGGATGTTTCTCATACTACGGTGTTGGGCCTATTTATCGCATACCAGGGATCATGGATCAGTTTGAATACATCAGAATACTTGAAGAGGTCATGCTGCCTTATGCTGAAGAGGAAATGCCCTTGAAATGGGTGTTCCAACAAGACAACGACCCCAAACACACCAGTAAACGTGCAACATCTTGGTTCCAGACCAACAAGATTGACGTTATGGAGTGGCCAGCCCAATCCCCGGATCTTAATCCAATAGAAAACTTGTGGGGTGACATCAAAAATGCAGTTTCTGAGGCAAAACCAAGAAATAAAGAAGAACTGTGGAATGTAGTCCAATCATCCTGGGCTGGAATACCTGTTCACAGGTGCCAGAAGTTGGGTGACTCCATGCAACACAGATGTACAGCAGTTCTCAGAAACAGTGCGACTACAACCAAATATTCATTAAGTGATTCAAAGGAAAGCAAAATCTTCAAACATTTCTCAGTTTATATAGTGAATGTTTGAGTTTGTAAAGAAGAATACAAACACTGCTATTTTTTTGAACAGTCTAATATTCACTTTTCTTAAATTTTTTTTTTTTAAAGGAACAACACAAATTTGATGTATTTTTCTTCATGTTTTGATTTGGAATAGAATGTGTAGTGTTCCCAATACATTTGTGTGTATGGAAATAAAAGCTATTAGAAGGATTTTGAGCTTTATTCACTTTTTTCAACACACTGCTATTATTTTGAACACAACTGTATATCACTTTTGTTCAACCTAAACTGCAGCAATACGTTTTTAACCTCAACAGGTTGCAACACCACACCCTCACCACTGTACTCTGATGGCGCTTCATTCAACTCATGAACACTTCCATACATTCTATGGTCAGTACTGACAGACTCCGTTAACCCTCTATCACCATGAGCATTTTCAAATATTTCAGTTTTAGCATTTAACTTATTACCAGATTCAAGTACTCTCTTGTCCAGAGCAGCACCATAGTTGTCCCAGGCAACCTCTGGCTCCAACACACAGAGCTCCCAGGAGGTTTCCATGGACACCTCTGCAGTCCTGAATACTGTTGCCAGGGGCAACAGCATATATTTAATCATATTCACATCAACACTTATATCTTTAGTGAGCTGTGCTAGCCCATCACCAACCATAACATTACATTTACCAACAGTAACCCTTTTGTCGGCATGACCATCAGCATTCTCATTACATATAGACATGACTCTGGTTTTTGCGGGTTGTCCCTGGCTATTACCCAGCTGAGCAGCCTGTGAGCCATGCCTCACAGCGCCCTCTCTCTTTAAAGGGACACTATTTCCTGTTTTGGCAGCTCCATAGCTGCCCTGGGAAATCCTCTGCTCCGTCACTGCGGGCTCCTGGGAGGTTTCCCTGGGCATCTCTGCAGCACCTGTCACTAGGGAACATGGTGCCAGGACAGTTTTGGTCCCCCCTAGTTTAGCTTCCCCAGCCATCTGCTGGATTATAGCAGGCACATGCAGAGTCCCCGTGTCCTTTTCAGTCTTTAGCCCTGCTGCCCATTGGGCTTTTCCCTGTGCCTCCCCACTACTCAGGGAAACACACAGCAGCCAGTCCATGTCCATCTGTATTGTGGAACTCCCTGAAGGACACACTCTTACTTCCTTGGACTCAGTCCCACAAACCGAAACAGTCTTACCATTTCCTGTAGCAGGTGTCATAGCCTTCACTTGAGTGCGTAGTCTCTCCTCTGATGTCTCCACAGACTGACGTCCCCATGTTGTCACGGGGCAACACTGCAGCCATTCTGGACCAACTGACACCCCCTGCAGGTAACACAGGATCCCTGTTGCTAAGGGTAACAGCATACTTGCTCTCAAAAGGCAGTTGGCTATACCTGATGCAGGATGCAGATTGTTGTGCCCTCTGTTCTAGTCTGACCACTTCTCCTAAGCGGCCATAACACGAAACCTTGCATTTCTCTGACATTCTGATACCTTGTTCTTCGAGTGACACCTCTGCAAACCTGGAGCATTGCTGGCGAACCATGACATGCTGAACTTCCCCTCGAAGGAGGATTTCCTCTTTAAACATGCCATAGTCATCCTGGTCCCAATCCATCAAATGATAAATCAACTGGAAATTTGTTGGTAATATGTGCTGCAGCAACTCTGGCCACTGGTTCCTTGGCTATTTTCTCTGTGTAGCGCTTTTTTCAAATTTGCAAGGAAGTCCCCAACCTCCTCTGTAGGTATCATGGGTTGCATGCAATCAGAGGCCCAGAACTCAGCCCTTCTCGCTATAGACTTTACATGGCAGATATTGCTACGAGCAACCACACTCCTCTCAAACTTGTGGTCAGCCTTTCGCTCATTCCTTGCACTCAGAGCCGGCTTGCCAAACACAGATGCAGTCCTTTGCTTTGATATGCAACTTTGCAATGGAGGCTGGGACAAAGGGCATTTGGAGACAGCATGCCCCCACCCACTGCACCGCAAGCATCGCTCTTGTCAGAGTGTCTTGTTCAGGCTCCCCACATTGCATCCTTTTGCCAGCTTAGGACTCTGCACATTAATAGCTGGTCTCCCTTCACCAGTGTTGCCAGGGGCAACAGCAGCCATTTCCCACTGTGGCAAACTCTGTTCAGATATGAATGGGGCTCGTTCTGGTGAGAACAACCCCTCCAGCCACAGGGCTCTCTCATTTCAGCAATCCTTGCTTCTTTTTTGAGTTTTGACCGCCCCATCTTCACAACACTTTTGCACAGTCCAGCAACAAAGAGATGGAGCACTGTCTCTTTAAGGCAGGTTACTTTGCTCTTGCAGGTTCTCCTCACCTGCACACACAAATTGTTCTGTCTCTTACACATAAAAACAGTTCATATAACTGATGAGCTTAAGTCTTTTGCAGGGATCTCCAATTCTGCCCACTGCATCCACCATCATATGTGAGAACTAGCATAAAGTGCAAAGCTTTTACAGCACACAGCCACTCGCTTTCTTCTTTTTAAGGGCCTTTTAGCCCAATTTTATTTAAAAAAAAGTTCCATATCATATGTTTCCCACACAGGGGTATCCACCATCAAAACAAATATTCAGCCTGGGTCTCTCAGGTATACAGCCCCTTGCTGCCATGGCTTCCACCTCTCCTAGGTGGAGCCCTCCTGACTCCTGGGCAATGACTTCCTGTCTGCCAGGATAGAGCCCAGAACCCTAGTCAGGTTATTATTTAACCTCCTTAGCGGTATTCCCAAGTGTAGCTCGGGGTAAAACTTGAGTACCAAGAGCGGTAACCCCGAGCTACACTCGGGCTTACCATGCGGCGTTGCTCAGGGAGTCCCTGCAGCACTTACCTTGTCCTTCGCTCCCGCGATGTGTCCCCTGCAGCGTCCCCGGCCATCTCCTCCGGCCGATGACGGCATCCGGCTTCCGTGTTCCGGTCCCTGTGACGTCGGGACGTACAGGCGCCAAATTTGAAATTTTTTAAAAATTTCATTTTTGCTGTCATTGCTGTTTCAATGCATTTCACATATATTTTGTCCCTACTCCTTTGTCCTGTGCCCTGCCTGCATTTTGACTGTTCTTTCTGCCTGGAAACTTAGAAAAGTCCATGGCGTCCAAAAAGCGTCCCTTTACGTCAAAAGCGGTTTTAGACCAGCTAGAGAACAGCGATAGTAAATCAGAACCACTTGCAGAATTGAGTGATGATTCGTGGGGAAATTCGTCATCAGACACTGAAAATGATTTTGCGACTTTGCTCAGCGATGTGCGAATTTGCCTCTGTATTTCAAATTTCAGTGTTTTTGGTTTGATTATATTATTGAATTAAATGTATTATTATTATTTTTTATGATTATTTATTAAATTATAATTTATGATTTCGTGTTTCAAGTATGATCATATCCGGAATGTTTACTAGACTCTTGTTCGTACAGATTTCAGTGAGTTATTCCTAAAAATCACAGCCTACAATAAAAAAACTACATATTTCCATGCAAAATAATGGTACCGCTTTCAGCACAAAAAAATCGGAAAGAATCATACCGCCAGGGAGGTTAAAGCCCTGCACACACCTGTATAATCAGTGTGCTGGCTGTTCACAAAACATGGACCCAGGATTGGAGATTTCATCCCTTCCAAATCACTTTGAAATCTCCAGGCCCCAGGTCCCAAAACGGCCTTTATGAACCAATGAGCAAACTGACAAACCAGTTTACTCTGCATAAAGCAAACCGCCTGGAGCCCCTCAACCTGTATAGTTGAGAATCCTGGGTTATAACCTTGATTCAGACCGTGGCAGGATACTGCATTGCTACAATATATATGTATATATATATACACACACACACAGTGCTCAAAAAAATGAATGGAACACTTGGAAAACATATCAGATCTCAATGGGGAAAAATGCGCTGGAATATATATACTGACATGGACTGGGTAATGTGTTAGGAACGCAAGGATGCCCCATCGTTTGATGGAAATGAAGATTATCAACTTACAAAGGACTGAATTAAAAAAAAAAAACCCCGAAAATCAAAGTGAAAAAATTATGCATCAGGCTAGTCCATTTTGCTGAAATTTCATTGCAGCAACTCTAAATGGTACTCCATAGTGTGTATGGCCCCCATGTGTTTGTATGCATGCCTGACAACGCTTGACCCTCAAATAATGCAATTTATTGTAGTAAAATACACTCACATGATGAAAGCGTGTGTGCGTGGCTCCGCCGTACACAATTAGTCATAAATGATGTAATTTATGACGAAACGCGTATGGTGGAGCCACACACAAATGCTAACATGCATGCGCCACCGGCCTGTGGCCATATTGCATACTATAAAATTTTGTCCTAGTGCTTTTAAACGCAGATATGTGTCTTTCATCATGTGAGTGTTTTCTACTACAATAAATTGCATTATTTGAGGGTTTTACACTATGAGGAGAAATCTTTTATTACATGTTTAACTCCACGAGTTCTGGTCTTATACAACTTACTTGGAGTGGTTGGACTTACCACACATAGGGATCGGCTTTGGGTGTCCAGAGGAAGATTCCCTCCATCCATTTCCCTGGAGTTTTTTTTTAAAAATGTGATTGACCACTCTTAATAGGGGCCACACACTTTCTGGTAAGCCTTGCATGCAAGTGGTTGGTGTCACATTGGCTATCTTTGGAAGACTTCCTATCTCATCACGGCATTTGGGGACTGTTCTGTTTTTTATTTCCTCATATACATTTCACTCATGAACATTTTAAATCAATTTTGAACTTTATTTTGTTTCCTTTATTTGCACTTTATTTGTACACTATGATATAGGATTCTAAATGCTCAACAGTCCTGGCTCTTTTTTGCCGTATTTTTGGTTTCAAGATGTGCCAAATATTTTCAATTGGTGAAAGATTTGGACTGCAGGCAGGCCATTTAAGCACCCTGACTCTTCTACTGCGAAGCCATGCTGTTGTCACAGATGCAGTATGCGGTTTAGCATTGACCTGCTGAAAAAGGCAAGGCCTTCCCTAAATAGAGGTCATCTGGATCTGCACTTGCAACTCTAAAACCTGGATATATCTTTCAGCATTAATGGTGCTTTTCCAGATGTGCAACTTGCCCATTCCATACATACTAATGCACCCCTATAGCATCAGACATGCATGCTTTCGAACTGAACACTGATAGCATGCTGGGAGGTCTCTAGTTCAGAGGACGTGGCACTCATGATTGCCAAAAGGAATGTATATTTCAATTTGTATTGTGATGTAGCTTTGAAACAGAAATATAGCTCTCTAAAATAAAAAGCACATGTTCAGTTTGCAAAACCATTCCGCTACATTACATAAAAGTTGCACTAATGCAATACAATTTTAATCAGTTGACTTTGTTGATTATATTTTGTGGTAAAGGTACAGAGGTGCGCAAATAACATAAATATTTAAATACATATTATAAATTATATTATAAATGTTTAAATAAATATTGAAAAATTACAGGAAAGTACAATAACTTTTTTTTTTATTAATTTTTATTCCCAATATAAAACAAGGGAATAAAATATACAGTATGTATCTAAAGACTTTGCAGAGAAGGAAATCTAGTCCTGCATTTGCCAAACAAATATATGCACTAATCATCTATATAGTTGGGAGATATTATATGTGTATCTGAGCTATTTATTAAGCTGTTTAGCTGCAGTTTCAGCTTTAAGAAACATAATATCAATCTAATCATTTTGGTAAATATCGTATTGATTCAGTTTACAAGCAGATATAAAATCAGACAGGAGAAACATTCCATATTCATAAAAAATATCAAATATTATTCAATTACCTTTTTTTTATTCTTAAGCAGACTCCCAACCTGGATTTCTATCAAAACAAGAAGCGTTTTGAACCAAATGGTCAGTGATGATTGTACAAAACTGTAGAACCTTTTTTCTGCTCTCTCTCTCTTTTGTCTCTTGGAAATAGCTATAATTAGTTTATTTTTGCTACAACTGTCTCCTTGTCCAAAAGAGTCGGTATTTATCATAATGCACTTGTTTGTCAGTGCTTAGGGCAGGTGAGTTAGGGGTGGGAGCACCAAGACTCCAACTCTACAAATTGTAATAACTTCTTTTTTCAGTTTCCATCTCCTATCCACAACTCTTGGAAACCTGAAAATTAACACTTGCAGTGAGGCTGCACCCACACTGCAAGGGTTAATGGTTTGAAAAAGTTTAGAGGGCCTTGTTAAAATAGGTTTACTTGCCCGATCCATGGTGCTGTTAGACCTGTCCCTGCAGCATCTTCTACTCTACATTCTGGCTGTCTAAGGGTCTATAGACGTAATGGCAGCTAAAGAAAGTCCACCAATGGAGAGTAGGGGAGCGCCGCTTGTCTGGGTTGCAGATGATCAGGTAGGTGAAAGCAAATCTCCTCTCCCCTAGACATGCGAGCAATTAACCCTTGCAGTACAAATGCAGCTCCACTGCAAGTGATCATTTTCAGGTTTCCCAGAGATGGGCTTTAATTCAGCAGGAGAACCTTTTGAGGTGCTGGAGATGTAGGGAGGAGTCAGAAGGTAAAGATAACATAAAACCTTTTCTCCTTTTCTCTTTGGTGCTCTGTACGGTTGAAAAATAGGTCTTCAAATAAAGCAGAACCCATACTATTTCCAGTACAGCCTAGCATTGACACAAGGGGCAAGGATTAGCAAGAGAGGGTCACAATACAGGAGTGCCATGGCAAACCTGATTTCTTAAACCCCATCACAGGGCAAAGCTCTCACCCATTCAGCAGCTTCTGACAAAAGATATACTGTATGTTACATATTCTGAAGCATTGTTTCCACTCATTTCACTTGATGTGCATGTCCTGTCCCAGTGCTACTTTCTGAAATGATGACCAGTGGATCCAGTACTGTAGTCTGTGGCAGCACTGAATGGTTGCATCTTCCTAATGTCACCATGCTAGTGGTCTGAGGGAGCCCAACCACAGAACACCAATAGGTTGTATTCCTATCACTTAAGTAGTGATGTGGATAGCTGAAGATGGATACTCCTGCTAAGCAGTGAAAAAGAAGACTAGGGACCAACAGATTTGAGTGAATGTTTGAGCTTTTAGATTACGAATGTTATAAAAAAAACAGGAGGCATTAATGCTCCGAGTTCAGCTTTAATACAACCACAGCCATTTATAAAAAAGCTATTGCATAGACAAGCTAAATGGATGGATGTGCACAGCAACCATTCATTTTCCAGCTCATATTTTTTAGTGCAGGTAATGAATGGATGTTACAGGCCACAATGATTTCAGTGTTACCCTTGGTTTCCTTTGGGGTATTGTGGTTTTATGAACAGTGTGAATTGTTTCTTCTTTTATAGGAGTATATATAGAGGAACTGCTTACTGACTGGAAACATGATTATAAAAGGCTGGAGGTGAATCATTCCTATATTCAGTGGTGAGTTTTATCATTTATTACTTAAAGTGGTTGTAAACCCTTACATATACCCAGTGAAGTGGCTGGTCTCAGGTGATACACAGAGATGAAACAAATCATCCCACATAGGTAGTACCTGTCTATCAGTAGTCTTCTCTACATCCATTCAAAGTGCTGAATTTATAAAGCTTTTCTAGAATTCAGAAAGAAGGGGTGGGGAGCTGAAGTTACACTCTGGAGAGCTCTGAGACCTGATTGGAGGGAAGAGAAACACCCCCTCCACACTGCTCACAGGAACAGAGGCGAGGCTGTCAATCTGCTGGAGGTCCCTCCCCTGTCACCATTTTGCTCTTGGTGTCAGGAAAATCTGTCAGAAGTGATTCATGCTGATAGCAAAGGAACAAAACAGCAGACAGAAATTACACTTGGTGCACTTAATTGATACAAGTACACACTATAGAGGGATATGCTTTGTTCATATTTCATTTCCGAGGTTTACATGCCCTTTAAAGTTGAAGCAAGCCACCCAACTAGATTTGAAAATTTAGGCACCCAGGAGATTTTTGGCATGGTGTGCAAGTATACACAGCATATTAGCAGATCATGGCAGACCTAACAAAACAGTCCCTTTTAGCACCACAATACCAGTGCTCCCCTCCATTGCCTGAGCTTCCATCTTTTCCTAATTTTCTTCTGGGTTTGGGGTCTTTGGCCACTTGAATGGCCAGGCCTGGATGAGGTAACTCTTACCCATACATCCGGGAGTTTCTATGTCCCGCCACAGAATCATATCAAGATGCTATAGTGAGCAGGGCATGCACAGCTTAAAGCTCACTAGTGGAAAAAAGTAGACAGGCTGGTAGAGGCATCTGTGACAGAAGATGGAGCAAAGTATCTTCTGTCTGAAAAAAACCTGCCTGTCAACAGTACAATATAAAAAAAATGACTTCCACTTTAAAGGATAAGTTCACTTTTTAGACAAAAACAATAAATGCACATTTTTTTGCAGATAAAAAAATTTGCATTTATTATTTTTGTCTATAGTAGCCTGTAAAGCATTGCACCAGCGATCAGTAGATGGCTGATGCCATGCAGGTCTCCTGCAGACCTGTCAGAATATCTTCTTGCTGTACGGGATGTATACTCAAGCAGATATTCTGACAGGAAGCCTCAATGAACAACCACAGCGCTCCACAGCAACGTGATAGTTCATTGAAAACTACACGCCTTGCAGTTCATTCATTCACGTAAGTCCGGGAGGGGGAGGGCGGGGTCAGCTATTCGAACATGCTACAAGTTCCACCCTAAAAACAGGTGGAACATGTAACATGTTCCCAAAGGTGAACTTATCCTTGAGCCCTCATGCACATGAGACGTTTTGATAACGCTGGTAATGTTAGCTGTGTAAAGTCATGTTAAAAACAGGAGTTTTTAAACATTTTTTAGCGTTTTTGCATTAGCGTTTAGCAGAATTTTCCTGCATTTGCGTTTTTAGCATTTTTTTTCACCAAATAAAAATTATTTTTTAGTCAAAAAAAGTACAAAAACACTGGTTTGCAGCGTTTTACAACATTTTGCTGTGTTTTTCAGCGTTAAGGCGTTTTTACAGCTAAAAAACTCCTCTAGAAGCCCACTAGTCCTGGGGTCTTTTTTCCAGCAAAAAAACGTCCCAGCCAAAAAACGTTGATTACAGTCTGTGTGCATGGACACATAGGATAACATGCTGGGGGGTTTACTTGCTGTAGAAAAAGATGTCAAAAGACAAGAAGAGCAGCTGTAAAAACGTCAAGTGTGCATAAGGACTTAAAATGCAACTCCACTTTTAAAAAATAAGAAGCCCAACATTGTAAGAAATATAAAAAAACAGCTATCGCTGCAATATTCACCTCCTATCTGCTGTCCTCTGCCTGAGGTCTTTATTTATGGGTTATACTGAGAACTAAAATAATGAAATACATTTAATATATATTAGACATTGCATATAAAAGTTTTATATTTTCTATTTCCAGCCAGTTGGCAGTGTTGTAAAATCCCTTTCACATGTCTACCACGTTAATATAAACTCAGGAATGTGCAATTTATATCATCGACACTCGGGACATGTAGTTTCGGGTGCTGGGCAGGTAGTCTTTTTTAACATTTAGTCCTGTTGCAGGCAAGCGGCAGGGTTTGTCAAGTAAAAGCATTTGGGCAGCTGAGCTGCAGCTCAATTGCTTCCACATACCATGCTAGTCCCATCCCCTGCCCCCTCCCATGCACACCTCCTCCCTCTTCTGCTATGTACCCCCAGCTCTGCTTGCCCATCTGTGGGCCCAGGACCGGCATAGCAGGGTGCCGGCTGGTTGAGGGGAGAAGAGTGGACACACATTCGCTCTCCTCCCCTTCTTGTCCTGAACTGGAAGAAACATGTATGATGTCACTTCCAGGTTCCTGTTGACAGAATTCCCAGACATCTTTGATGTCTCAAAGAGAACCTGTCACCAAAAAAATCACCTAAAACTTTTTGTTCCTTATGTCATGAAAAAAAAAAAGTTAAGTAAAAAAAATGTTCTTTAATATGTAAAAAAAATTAAAAAGTTACACCCAAGCACATAACTCCCCTAAAAAATTATGAGCCCCCCCCACCCCACATATATGCACGAATGTAAACGCATACTTCAGGGTGACTATGCATGAAAGCATCAATTGCGATAACCTTGTTACATATTGCCGCACACGCCGGAATGAGAACAATAATTCTAGCACCAGACCACCTCCGTATCGCTAAACTGATGCCCTATAGGAGGCTTTAAAAGCATTGACTGCACATGCAAATTTAAGGTTTGAAATGTTGGGTATCTATTTACTCGGTGCAAATTTATCTTTTATATTTTAACAAAAAAAATTGCGTAATTTATTGCCTTTTTGGTCCCTAAAATTAACTTGACTGTTTTTTACTGAAATTTTGTGTAACATCGTGTGACATGAAAAATTGGAACTATCACAATTTTTTTCTCTAGGGTGTCTATTGTTTGGGGGTTTTATGTAATCTTCAGGCCTAAAGTGATTTTTTAAACGTGTGCAAAAAATGCAAAGTGGGCTCCGGCAGCGAAAGGGATAAAGGATAAGTTCACCTTTGGGAACATGTAACATGTTCTCGATCCTGAAGCGGCTCAGCTATCTGAGCAGAAGTTTTCTGTACTAGCGGTCACTTTTTGAAAAGAGCCCAGCTGTGCAGGGCTCCACCCACATGGCCACAACCTCCATTCACAGAGTTCTTTGAACGAATCAGCTACAAGAGCCGACATACTTTGCGGCTGTTGGCTTATAGTCCTCGGCTATTGAGTGCTCTGGTAGTTCAATAATTCTTCCCGTCAGTGTGAAACTGCCTGCCCATACGATGTATGATGTATGGGCAGCCAGATTACACTGACAGTCTGCAGCAGTGCAGTGCAGTGCAATGCTTTCCAGGCTCCTAAAAAAAAAAAAAAAAAAATATGAAATGCACATTTTTTTTTTTACCCGCAAAAAAAAAAAAAGTGCATTTCATTCATTATTTTATCTTTTTTTTTTTTTTTTATGGTGAACATATCCTTTAGCAGACACCGAGGCTTGATTTGGCTGCTCAGCATGTGCTTGTACTGAGCACCCAATTACTTCCACGTGTGAAGGTAACCTGAAATAATTTATTTTTCTCATTGGGGCCGGCACCTCATATACTCGCTCAGCAAATGTGCTTCTGCTGAGCGTTAAGAGAGCCTGACACTCAATTTTCCTGACAAGCACCCAATCAGTGCTCATTACACTGCAAGGTCTCTCCCCTCCCTGCTAGTCCCCGGGTGCGGTGCTGGAGACAGACAAGGAGGGGAGGAGGAGATAAACAGCACAATGGTAGAAACAATAAAAGTTTAGGTCACAATAAAGCCCCCAAGACATTTCTAAAAGCACCGCAGATTTAAATACACTTTGGTTAAATTTAATCTTTTTTGATTGTGATGAGGGACAAGTAGATTGGGACCCCGATTTAGTCCCTGGACAAGTAGTTTTTAAAAAAATTTCCACACCCCTGAATCGGCTGTATTGAGTAAAAGCCTGTTGTTAGAACTGAATAGCTAGAGCGCTTATTACACAGAGTTGGAAATATCTACAACTATGTGATCTCTTTAGAATGATTTACAAAACCTGGCTGACTGATGTTACATTTTACACAAGGCTTCCCCTGATTGGCTGAAGTGGAGATCGTGACATCACTCGTCTGCCTCTCTATCTCAGCCATTTAGAG
Organism: Staurois parvus; assembly: GCF_062004578.1. NCBI lineage: Eukaryota > Metazoa > Chordata > Amphibia > Anura > Ranidae > Staurois > Staurois parvus. Next base: position 8,970,385 of record NW_028317864.1, read on the forward strand.
GAAGCCTTGTATTCATTGACAACTACAAGGCTTCCTGTGAATGGCTGAGCAGCGCTCAGTCTGGCTTGATTTTGTTCCGGGAATAGGACAGGAAGTCTTTGTACTTTGTACCACTGTATACTCTCTGTAGCTGATACTACATACAGTTTATTCAGCGCTTCCATTGGGTGCATGTATTAGTGAAGGAAAGAATTAATTTGGACCAGCTTGGTCCAAGAGAACTATTAAAAGTTCAGTCAAACCTGGAATTCTTCTAGCCCTGCTCTACTCTGTCCAAAACTAAACAAAATGTTGCCTTTGGATACCATCTAAATATATTTCACACATCCCAGTTTATGTTTTGCAAGGGTAAATTCCACAAATATGTACAGTATGTAAATGTTATTAATAGATTCTTCTTCCAAAGGTCAAGATTTTGTAAACTTGTTTAATTCCTGTTTCACCGCAGGCTGTTTCCATTGCGGCAACCTGGAAGAAATCCAAAAGCCAAACCGCTGACACAGTATGAGATTGAGGTACAATATTCTAATCTAGTGGAATGTACATTCCTTAGATCTTGACACTGGAACATATAAAGTGAACTGTAGAATCATAGGGACACTGACATGTGTACAGTGAAGGAAATATGTATTTGATCCCCTGCTGATTTTGAATGTTTGCCCACTCACAAAGCAATGATCAGTCTAAAAATTGAATGGTAGGTGTAATGTAACACAGAGACAGAATAGCAACAAAAAATTCAAAAGAAATGCATGTCTAACAAATGATGCACTGATTTGCATGTTCATGAGGGAAATAAGTATTTGATCCCCTATCATTCAGCAGGATTTCTGGCTACCAGGTGTCTTTCATACAGGTAACAAGCTGAGATTAGAAGCAGTCTCTTAAAGGGAGTGCTTCTAATCTCATGTTGTTACCTGTATAAAAGACACCTGTCCACAGGAGCAATCAAACCATCAGATTCCAAACTCTCCACCATGGCAAAGACCAAAGAGCTGTCCAAGGAGGTTAGGGACAAGATTGTAGACCTACACAAGGCTGGACTGGGCTACCAAACTATCGCCAAACAGCTTGGTGAGAAGGTGACAACAGTTGGTGCAATCATTCGCAAATGGAAGAAACACAAAACAACTGTCAGTCTCCCTAGGTCTGGTGCACCATGCAAGATCTCACCTCGTGGAGTGTCAATGATCATGAGAACGGTGAGGAATCATCCCAGAACTACACGTGAGGATCTTGTCAATGATCTCCAGGCAGCTGGGACCACAGTCACCAAGAAAACAATTGGTAACACACTAGTGCACCAGTAGTTCATTCCTACATTCGAAATGGATGGAGGAATCGCTCTCGCCGAGTTATTGTTTTCTGATGGCGGGGAGCCTTCCCCACTGTTAGAACACACTAATCAGTATTGCCAGCTATAGCAGGCAGCACTGGTCGTTTGAGAAAAACCTGACAGACTGGTTGTACAGAAGTCGCCACATGTTCCCAATTGGATTTAGGTCTGGACTTTGACTGGACCATTCTAACACATGAATATGCTTTGACCTAAACCATTCCATTGTAGCTCTGGCTGTATCTTTAGGGTCGTTGTCCTGCTCGAAGGTGACCCTCCACCCAAGTCTCAAGTCTTTTGCAGACTCTTAACAGGTTTTCTTCTAAGATTGCCCTGTATTTGGCTCCATCCATCTTCCGATCAACTCTGACCAGCTTCCCTGTCCCTGCTGAAGAAAAGCATCCCCACAACATGATGCTGCCACCAGCCTGTTTCACGGTGGGCATGGTGTGTTCAGGGTGATGTGCTGTGTTAGTTTTCTGTCACACATGGTCTCATTTGACCAAAGCACTGGAAAACTGCAAACGGGACTTCTTTTGGCCTTCTTTCAACAATGGCTCCTTGCCATTCTTCCATAAAGGCCAAATTTGTGGAGTGCACAACTAATAGTTGTCCTGTGGACAGATTCTCCCACCTGAGCTGTGGATCTCTGCAGCTCCTCCAGAGTTACCATTGGCCTCCTGGCTGCTTCTCTGATTAATGCTCTCCTTGCCAGGCCTGTCAGTTTAGGTGGACGGCCATGTCTTGGTAGGCTTGCAGTTGTGCCATACTCTTTCCATTTTCAGATGATGGATTGAACAGTGCTCTGTGAGATATTCAAAGCTTGGGATATTTTTTTTATAACCTAACCCTGCGTTAAACGTCTCCACAACTTTATCCCTGACCTGTCTGGTGTGTTCCTTGGCCTTCATGATGTTGTTCACTAATGTTCTCTAACAAAGCTCTGAGCGCTTCACAGAACAGTTGTATTTATACTGAGATTAAATTACACACAGGTGGACTCTATTTACTAATTAGGTGACTTCTGAAGGCAATTGGTTCCACTAGATTTTAGTTAGGGGTATCAGAGTAAAGACGGCTGAAATTAAATGCACGCCACACTTTTCAGATATTTGTAAAAAATTTTGAAAATCATTTATCAATTTCCTTCCACTTCTCAATTATGTGCCACTTTGTGTTGATCACATAAAACCTCAATAAAATACATTTACATTTTTGGTTTTAACATGACAAGATGTGGAATATTTCAAGGGGTATGAATACTTATTCAAGGCACTGTAGACCAAATATGAACTCTAACATTTTTGGGACCATGCCTCTTACATATAGAACTACATCTTCTAGGAGATGAAGAAAGATACAGAAGTCATGAACAGATTTCTAAGAGCTTATGAACTGATGTTGGGCTTCTATGGGATCAAAATCCAAAACAAAGAGACTGGAAGTGTTGAACGTCACAGTAATTACCGGGATCGATTCCAAAACCTGAACAGGTTAGTAGCAATTTTATGTTTATGTAAAGGGTCTCATTTAAGGATTTACCTGCACGGTCTGCTTTCTCTGTTAATGGATTTCCACAGTCAAGAGAGAACGTTGGGGTATGCCATGTGGTGTAGTAAACGGGAGAGCTGGTGGGTGAATGGTTGTGTTCTTGCTCTCTTCTGAATAGTCAATGGATGAGAAGTCACCATTAAAGTGACACTAAACTCTAGTTTAAAAAGAAAATAATTCTATTCAAGTAGAATTTTTAATTATTTATTCAAATATGTACATTCAATAGCTCTCAGGCTTATCTAGATTCCTTTGTTTTAGCTGCTATGATCAGAGTTAGAGCAGGAGAACTCAACCTGTGGACCTCGGAGCCCTTTGATGTGGCCCTTGACTTCAAACCAGGGAAGCACACTTCTACTATATCCTGTGGGTTTTGGTGCTCTTTCAGAAAGTGCACCACAGCCGCAAGATATAATAGAAGCCTTTGGCAAAGTGCAGCTAACCCACAGGAAAGACGCAGGTGCACTGTGCTGCACCCGTGCTGCAGGTAAACTGCAGTGCATCTGTGTGAGAGCAGCCTTATAGGGGGCCCAGGACAACAAGGGTTTGTTTACTTTTGTGGTTTGGAGGGCAGTATAACCCCAGAGTTGCAATGGTGACCCTACTCTTTGCTCCAGGGGGCCCATGCGGCCTCCCTGTCACATTTTGTTTTACACTTGACAGGAGGAGCAGCAGATACAGGAACCAACCCTCTCCATTTTCCTCCTGCAACTCCTCAAAGTCGGCTTCTTCTCCTCTCACTCCTGCTGGCATTCAGCGGCTGGAGGATGAAAATGTTCATTAAACTATTACAAATAAAAATTCTAAATTCTAAACCATTTAATTGTTGCCTACGACCAGTTACCAAATCACTTAAGTGGCCCTCGCTCTTCAAAAGGTTGACCACCCCTGTGTTAGAGGGTGGCTAGGTTCATTTTCGATGGTTCCACTGTATGCAGGTGTTTAGCCACCCTCTCTTGCTTGCTCCAGATAGATTAGGGACCATAGTCCCTAGTCCACCTTGGCAGCAAGCATGACAGCATGGCTATATTCCTACATACAGTGGGACCATGGAGAACTAATGTAACCACCTCTAACAGCAAGTCAGATTTCCACAAATGAATACCTGGTCTGAAGGTAATATACACTGCTCAAAAAAATTAAAGGAACAGTCAGAAAAGATGAGTAGGGAAAACAATGTCACTGGCCTCCACCTGTAAAACCATTCCTGTTTTGGGGGTCATCTCATTGTTGCCCATCTAGTGCACCTGTTGTTAATTTCATCAACACCAAAGCAGTTGAAACTGATTAGCAATCCCCTCTGCTACTTACCTGACCAGATCAATATGCCAGGAGTTTAATTGACTTGATGCTGTACTCTGATTACAAAGTGTTCCTTTAATTTTTTTGAGCAATGTAGTTACTTCAGAAGTTGAAGGGAGTTATCTAAGGCCCCAAAGAGGTCAGGATTTGAGTGCTGGTTGGGACCACTGAAGAAGCAGTTGGGACCAGAGAACCTGGAAGTTATTTTCCCACTTGTTGGTATTTATACTGGAAAATCAGAAGTTCCCTCAAGAGAAGCTGCCATTGATTTGCTGTTCACATGGGACAGGCACTAGTGGAATTTCCACAAACATGAGCTCTAGTGATGTTCTGCCTATTACAACCTACAGCAGCACTAAAAGAGGGAGCTCAGCTGCATGAGTCCCAGTAAGATCCTGGTGACATGCAGGAATCCAGTCTTCTGTCTTGGGGACTCTATTGGTCTGTGCCACATGCCTTGCTTTTCATATCTGCTATTGGTTTTTTTTTTTAATGCATGCAAAATTTAATAGGAGGTGCTGGGACACAAAAAGTAGGGAATAAATACCCAAAATTCCATAGTGTAAAGGGGAGTGAATTCTGGCAGGGAAAGCTTGCTGTAGGAGAATCCAAACCATATACAAAGCTAGCACTGAGTCAGCCCACTGCACTCCATTATAACTAAACACTCACTTTTTAAAGGTATTTAATTTGAAAGTAATGGCGCAGCTGTTAAGCTGGCACACGGCTTCCTGTACTTGCTGAGTCACTCACCCAGAACAAGTATTCTGCTCAAGAAAATGAGAGAAAAAATAGAAATTCCTATGTGCATACTGTACATTTTTTCTGCCAATAAAACACAGGATTAAGGCCATAGGTTAAGCATAACAGGCAGGTATCTAGACTTTTCAGAAAAAATTTCACTTTTCTCTCATGCCAGTTTTTCTTTAAAGGCTAACTACAGCTAAAAAAAATTAACTTCAGCTTGGCAAGGGAACTTGTGGTTTGAACTACCTTCTGGTCTCTAACATCTCTTGGAGACTCCACTGCAGATAGTAATTGACTTCAGTTTGTGTCCCCGTCCCTCCTACAAACCCACAAGGTAGGTTTCACTCTCTTGAAGTTAGATCAATGTTCTTTTTGTACTTTATGGAGAAAGCACCGAGGAAGCAACATCCCATCATTAACCTTGGTAATGACCACATGAGCCAAATTAAACTATGTTGGGCCTGTTTCACATGGGCTTCAGCTTGTATAAGAGCAGTATGAACAACAAGCTTTGACAAAGCATTTGCAGATCTTTCAGCAAGCTTTGTTGAAGCTTTCAGTACCATTCAACTGTAGTTTGTAAAATGATGAACACAGATCCTAATGGGAGTGTTGATTGCCACTTTACATAAGCTGCTAGCAGCCTTCAGCACTTCTTGAAGCTTGTTGAAAGCCTGCTGAAGCCTGCTAACAGCTTGTGTAAAGTAGAATCTGTGTTCAACATTTACAAACTGGAACTGGATAGTACTTTAAAAGCTTTAACAAAGCTTGATGAAAGCTCTGCAAATGATTTGTCAAAACTTGTTGACATGGTTCTTATACAGTTCAAGCTGAAGTCCATGTGAAACAGGCCTTATGGTGCCCCCAGGAGACAAGAAAAGCTGGCATAGATGTCAGATTATCATAAACCAAATAAGAAATAATTTGGGTTTTAGCACTCATAAAAATAAATAAATAACTCTGTATGTTCTATTTTCCAGTTACACCCACAACAACCTCCGCATCACTCGGATCCTAAAGTGTTTGGCGTTGTTGGGGTATGAGCACTTCCAGGTCAGACTAGTCATGTTTTTCCTTGACGAGACTCTGCGTCACAAAAATCTAAAGAATGTAAAAAGTAGCGTATCTAACCATTTCTTGAGGACTGTAAAGGATGAGAAAAACTTAAGAGAATTGAAGGAGTTTGAGGAAAAACTCAAAATAAAGTGACAATTATAAGAACGAGAGAAGGGAAGAATGTAATGAAGGCCTGGCTCAGTACCCAATTGGACAAAATTGAAAACCAGTTAAAGATTCAACCCTTTAATAGCAAGCCTTCTTTGTGTGTTTAAAGGAGCCTTGCCACCACTTAAAAAAAATTGCTGGTTAATGTATATAAAAATAAAATATTTTAAATGCTTATATCCAGCGTCATTCCTTTCTCTAAATGGGGTTTAGTTCACTTTCAATACGCCTTTGAACTTGCTGGAAAAAGTTATAGCTTTAGGACAGTCCATTTCCTAACACATTACCCTCCCTCCTTGCATGTCATAGCCATTTCCTCTTCTGGGAGTGACCAATTACTCTCTGTGCTGGCCCAGCATCTTTGCCCCTCCCCTTGCCTCCCTTCATAACTTATGTAATTCACTGCCTCCCAATAGAACTGGCTACCAAGCCATTGTGATTGGGCAAAGCTGCAAAACATCCTGATAGTGTGGAGCTTGCCTGTTCCCTCCTGCCCTAAATTAGGGAGTTAGGGAAACTGCACACTCATTGAGGGATAGGGACAGATGTGAATGTACAATATATATGTAAAGCGCTGCGTAAATTGACAACATATACAGTGAGGAACAGAAGTATTTGAACACCCTGCGATTTTGCAAATTCTCCCACTTAGAAATCATGGAGGGGTCTGAAATTCACATTGTAGCTGCATTCCCACTCTGAGAGACAGAATTAAAAAAAAAAATTCAGGAAATCACATTGTATGATTTTTAAAGAATTTATTTGTCTTGCACTGCTGAACATAAGTATTTGAACACCTAAGAAACAGCAAGAATTCTGGCTCTCAAAGACCTGTTACTGTGCCTTTAAAAAGTCCACCTCTACTCCACTCATTAATCTAACTTAGTAGCACCTGTCTGAGCTCTTTAAAGACACCTGTCCACCCCACAGTCAGTCAGATGCCAACTACTACCATGGGCAAGACCAAAGAGTTGTCAAAAGACACCAGAGACAAAACTGTGGACCTCCACAAGGCTGGAAAGGGCTACGGGGCAATTGCCAAGAAGCTTGGTGAAAATAGATCACCTATTGGAGCAATTGTTAGAAAATGGAAGAGGCTAAAGACGACTGTCAGTCTCCCTCGGTCTGGGGCTTAATGCATGATCTCACCTCGTGGGGTATCACTGATGATAAGAAAGGTGAGGAATCAGCCCAGAACTACAAGGGAGGAGCTGGTCAATGACATGAAGAGAGCTAGGACCACAGTTTCAAAAGTCACTGTCGGTAGAACACTACGCCGTCATGGTTTCAAATCCTGCATTGCACGGAAGGTTCCCCTGCTCAAGCCATCACATGTCCAGGCCCATCTGAAGTTTGCCAATGACCATCTGGATGATCCAGAGGAGGAATGGGAGAAAGTCATGTGATCAGATGAGACCAAAGTAGAACTTTTTGGTCTAAACTTCACTCGTCATGTTTGGAGGAAAAAGGATGAGTTGCATCCCAAGAACACCATCCCTACTGTGAAGCATGGGAGTGGTAACATCATGCTTTGGGAGTGCTTTTCTGCGAAGGGGACAGGATGACTGCACTGTATTAAGGAGAGGATGAATGGGGCCATTTATTGTGAGATTTTGAGCAACAACCTCCTTCCCTCAGTCAAAGCATTGAAGATGGGTCATGGCTGGGTCTTCCAACATGACAACGCCCCGAAGCACACAGCCAGGATAACCAAGGAGTGGCTCCGTAAGAAGCATATCAAGGTTCTGGAGTGGCCTAGCCAGTCTCCAGACCTAAATCCAATAGAACATCTTTGGAGGGAGCTGAAACTCTGTGTTGCTCAGCGACAGCCCTGAAACCTGACAGATCTAGAGGAGATCTGTGTGGAGGAGTGGGCCAAAATCCCTGTTGCAGTGCAAACCTGGTCAAGAACTACAGGAAACGTTTTACCTCTGTAATTGCAAACAAACGGGTTTCTATTGTTAGAAACCTTCAAAAGTGTTCTAGATGGTCTTACTGGGTCTTCTTTATCCAAAGAAACATCAGCACACAACACATCCAATGTGAGGTTTGTCACAGGATTTAATAGTGATTTTAGAGCCATTAGTCACATTATAAGAAAACATTGGCACATTTTGCAATCAGACCCCAAGTTAGGCCCCTACTCATCCACAGCCCCCCCAGGTCACCTTTCGATGAGCGGGAACATTAAAGAACTGAATTGCCCCCAGTAAAATTAAGGGTTCAATTAATAATGAATGCACTGACACTAGATTCTACTTTGACAGAATTGGAATTTTGCAATGAAAAAAGCGTGGCTGTTTGACATGCCAATTCATTCAGCATGGGCAGACAAATTTTCTTGACAATCTGAGAAGTTCTTATAATATCAGACAATTCGAACCCTTCGAAAGCACATAGGGGAAAATCATAGGCTCATTAAAAGAAGGAAAAAGACCTCCAGTGTCCCTTGACATTTTGCTTCCCACCACAATTAGGACATACATTCCCTCAAAGTCCTAGCTATTGAATATATACCAGAAGGTTCCCTGATAATGAGAGGTTTACACTTTTATACAGCAGGGAAACCTTCTGGATTTATAAGCCTGGTTATTTTTCCCTCAATGGGCTAAACAAGGACATTGAAGTCCACACTATTTTGTGGTGCTATAATTGTTTCTTTGTGTCTTGCCCTTTTCCTTTGGCTTTTCTCCTTTGTTTTCTTTTTTGTTCTAGTAGTTTTACTGTATCAGGGTTTGTTTTCGGCAACTCTCATAACATTGTGTAATAATTTCTAAATGTATCAATTTATTTATTTTTAATCTCTGCAACTAATACAATTTTTAACACTAACTAGGCAATATGGGGTTAGCTGTCCAGTGGTTGGTTTAATTCCCGGCTTCCCCTTATATTCAGCTCCTATTGCCGATGTGAGTCACGTGACCTGATGAAGGTGCCCAAACCGAAATGTAGTCATCGGACATCGCTGGCTCGTGTTCTACTTTGTCTCAATGCTCCACATCCCTACTATCTACCATCGATTCCAAAAATTGGATCCAGTTCCAGGTGATTCCAGCCCTGCTCACAGCAGTAACACACCATCTATTGGTGCCCTTACTACAGCATCCTCCTAGATCTATTTCCGTTCTTGACATGCATCACTGCCGGTCAGGGCCGGCTGAGACTTGGTGTCCCTAACGGCTGGTGTCACCACAGTTCATCTTCCTGGTCAATTCTTCCACCTTGTCCCTCCGTGATTTGGCATCTTCCACCCAGAGGGCTTGTGAGTCTTATGAATACATCTTGTGAATTCATTTTTATGGTATGTGGCTACTTATGTGACTAAAGTTGTGACATTTTATGCATATTGCCTGGACTTTCAGAGTGGAGAATTCACCCCCAGGTTGTTGTAGAACTAGGCGCTCCTTGTTTTGTGGTTTTTTTATCTTTAAAGTGTAACTTCATTTTTGTTGAGATGAATAATTCTCTCTGGGTAATTTCTGTACATTAACAATAAATTGAAATCTTGCGCCAAGAAATTATGCTGTTGAAAAATGACAAAACATCAAACAAGACGCATAAGGTGACAGCGCAAATATTAAAAATTTTAAATTATAATAAACAAGTCCAAAAAAAGTCCAAAATTAAAGTCCAGTGTCCCAAAAAATTGTGACAAAATGAAAAAAAAAACCAAAAAACAATTTCATATATTTTCCAGCGTGCTCACATCATCAGTGAAGCATTTACCCCACACTCACCAGACAAAGTGGATTCTCAAGCTGATAAGGCTTTGCGAATCAAGACAGGCTTAGAGGTGGAGTGTAGTTTCCTCAGATGTTTATCCCTTTATCGATTTCTTACTGAATCTCATTAGGTAGATTTAAAACCAGCTTAGACAGACATAAAAGCCTCCCAAACAACCAATAATGATCCCTCCTTAACTTCCTCCAAGCTCTCACTTATGGATGGATGGATAAGGGTGAGTCAATGAATTAATGACCAACATTGGCAGAGATGAACCGACCTTGAACGTGTGGCGTCATAGCCTGTGAGTGGAATGCATGCTGATGCGGCGTTCTGCGGCCATCTTTAGTGTGGGAAAGACAATCTGATTTCTCCACTACTGCCAGTTCATCTCTGCCAATGCTGGTCAATTGTGTCTGCTTTGCTGGAAATGCCAGAGGGGCTGTCGTAACCTGCTTAAGGAGTCCTGATCTATTAAAAAAGGCTTGTTATTCAATTTTAAATGTGAGTGCATTGGAAGCATCACTTTAATATTAAAACTTTTTTATGCAGTAATACGCTATTTGGCATCTTTTCTTTTGCATTTTCATCCATCCATCCGTGAGCAAGAGTTTGGAGGAAATAAAGGAGGAATCATCGGTTTTTTGGGAGGCTTTCATGTCCATATAAGCTGCTCATTAATTCATTGATCACCCTCATCCATTCATCCATGAGTGAGAGCTTGGAGCAAGTTAAGGAGGGATCATTATCGGTTGTTTGGGAGGCTTTTATGTCCATCTAAGCTGGTTATAAATCTACCTGAGAGTCAGTAAGAAATCGATAAAGGGATAAACATCTGAGGAAACTACACTCCACCTGTCTTGATTCTCAAAGCCTTGTTATCAGCTTGAGAATCCACTTTATCTGGTGAGTGTGGAGGAAATGATTCACCACGTATGATGTGAGCAAGCTGGAAAATGTATTAAATGGTTTTATTTTTCATTTTATCACAACTTTTTGTGATAATTTGGACTTTAATTTGGGACTTTTTTTGGACTTGTATATTATAATTTTACATTTTATTCTTTATTATTTGCGCTGTGACCTTATGAGTCATTTCTGTACATTGAACTGTTCAGAATGTTTGTTTCCTAGACTAAGTACAGAAATAGACATTATGTAGTGCATTGTGTGAGCGTACACATTACTACAACATACATTATGCCAGTAAACATGATGTAATGACTTCTTTAATGGGACACCAACAAACTAGGGGAAAACAGTTTCAATGCACATGATGGTGGTGCACTTCAAAAAAATGGTGCATGTCAGTTTTCGGGACATGTTAGTGCGTTGCCAGCTCATTCAATTGAATGCGTTGCCTTAATACAATGCACCAGGACCTAAAGTCTGAATGGGCCCTAATTCTTTTTAACAGAAGGAAAGGGGCCCTCCCAAGGGGAGAGTCTGCTTTCATTATGACCACCTAAGCAAACCTCAGTGTTCCAGTGAGAGAATCTGCAGTGTCTGCATCCATTTAGTAGCCAAGCCTTAGGGAGTATCCAACCCAAATGTAAATTTCTATTGCAGGGGATGCCTTAAATGTTACTTATATTTCAGTTCAGACTCCTGGGAAAATCAGCAAACAAATCACACAAGCACAAAATAAGGTAATATCAATATTATGGTCATTCCAAGTATATAAAAAAAATAACGTAATAAAAAAAAGAATTATATTAAGACTAATGTTCAGTATCCTAGCACATTTTTAGCTACAGTTGTGTAAATGTTTTGAACCTGTGTTATTTTATTTGCGATTTCGGACCATACATTAATTTCCACATTTCCTTTAGTGTAACAAACTGCATGATATGAGGACACACCTACGCAATCCATTCACTAAGCATCAAATCAGGCAGCATCTTGCACTACAAAGTTGATGGTAGATCGTATAGTCAGCCTTAAGGGGATTTCACCTCACTTCCCATGCCATTGAGATTGGAATGAAATTGAGGGTAAATCTTTAGTGCATGGATAAAATACAATTCTATTTATTTAGTAGATTGGGAAAAATCAGAACCTCTGTTGAACTTTTATTTCTGTATGTCCCATGGGGGGCATTTCACTCACATCCTGGACCTGTGACAACCAGTCAGGGTATAACAATGGCCTCACTGGAACTGAAGTTTGTTTTAAACTTCAACAAAGCTGCTTAAAGATGGCCAAAAACATTGAGAATGCTTTGTAAAAACATGCTGTATACACTGCTCTTCTACAAATGGAAGCCACTGTGTACACTGTCTAAAGAGCATTCAGCTGGAACACAATGAAAAAACATGTACGTTTTTAAGAGATCTTTTATTGATGATACAAAGCAAAGCAGGTGCGTAAGCATTGTACATTTTCCCTTCAAAAGGAGTCATGATGTAGAGCAAAAATTCATAAGTAAAGATAAAATGCCACCTGATACAGGCAGCTTAAAGTAACAGGGTGCCCCCCTCCCCCTTTCCTTACCCCCAGCCAAAATTAAAAAAAATGACAAGATATGAAACAATTAAATTAATAGCTAGCATTTTCTAGATCATCTGCAGCTCATGGAAGACATGGTTAGCTATGGCAATTTAGCTGATCAATTCTTTGGACTGCAGGATCTGATTGCACAGGCACAAGAATTATAAAGTTTCCCAAAACTGCCCCTTGATTCCATTCAGGACTCTAGTACATGGGGGCTCAATGAGTGCTTAAGCAGTTTATTTGGTATGGACTGACCTCTGCTTTAAAAAGCAACAAATATAGTTATTCTGGGAACTACGAACCTTATCATAAAGACTTTGCAACTGTGGTAAATATCAAAAATCATGCTTGATTTACCTTTCAGAGCCAGTAAGCTGCCAAATACAACCTTTGGTTATAGGATTCTACCCATTTGTATGGGACACAGTAAGGAGCCTAGCATAGGGGGTCTAGGAATACCTGGTCTGTGTGTTCATACAGCTCAGCAGCTGGTTTTCTCTGCAGTGCTAGGAGCTTTGCAGTTTTAAAGCCGAAATTTAGTATAAGCAAATACTGCCTATTTACAAGAGATACGTATTCTAACTTGAAACTTGGTGTGCTTTGTGTACGTCTTCCAGATCTGTGTAGTAATTCAGTGTGAAACATCTGCTTTGTGCAAGCTCTTCCTGTAATAAAGACCGGTCACTGCTGCTCACTTTCCTTGCGTAGGGTGACTGGTCTTGTATCCGCCCCCTCCTGTAGTTTTCTGCAGGCAGCCTTTCTGGCCCCTCCCATAGCTCTGATCTCTGCACAGGATACATGCAGAAATGTGATGTCACATGTACAAGGTAATATCAAGGTACTAAACAGGTAGGCCAGGTGTTGTGTATTCTGACTGGAGTGTTTCTTTAATGGAGGCGTGTAGGAAACAAAAAAAAACAAAAACATATTCAACTATATGACTGCAGCATCAGTGTGATGCTTCAGCATGTCCCCTGCTGGCTCTAAGCTCGAGATCTGAGCGATAACATGACTACGTCTGTGCACTGCTCTGAGCACAGAGTAGTGACTGTCAGTCACCGCTCTATGCTTTGCCCCTCCAGTACACACTCGGGGAGCAGCAGCTGGCCCAGACCCTTAGCAGTGCGACGAGAGCTTGGGCCAGCTGCCAATCAGGCATTTGGGTGGATCCCAACACTATTGTCATGATACATCCAGATACTGGAGCAGCTCATTAACATCACCCAACAGCAAACTTTAGCGCACCGTTGGTTGATTCTGGGTCAAAGGAAACACGGGAGAGCACAAGTGCTCTCCTGTGACCCACAAGAGAAGTATGGCCAGAAGAGCTTTGGCTATACTTCTTTTAAGATATAGTCACAGAGCCAAAAAAAAACCCTCCAAGGAAAGGCAGAATCTTCTTCTGGCTTATGCCCCAGCTGTGGAGAGAAATAGTAGGGAAATCAGATTACAGACTGCACAACAAGTCAGTGGAGGGCACATTTCCTCCCTATATTTCAGATTTAAGCTGGCCATCCATGGCTTGACTTTCAGCCATAATTCAAGCCATGGATGAACCCTTCAACACCGCGAGTGCCAACAGGGCTCTGTGACTGTCTGAATGCAATAGCCAGCAGGGGAGATTCCTCTATCCACGCAGTTTGGAATGGATAAATCTATTTGATTTCTCTTGTTCAGCCGTGAGCTGAGAGAAAGATGTGTGTGTATGGCTAGCTTTAGCTACCCACTGGCTTCAAGGTGAGCAGTACTGAACTCTGAGAACCCAGCATGCTTTCCAAACCATGTGTCAGGAACGCACCCTGTACTGAATGCTAATTAGTAAACAAAGATTGTATACAAATCATTGAAAGTATTATGTAAAATAATGATGTAAAATCTTCAAATTAAAAAAAAATTACATTTATCAAAAACTATTAAACTTTGTCGCTGAAACCTAAAAGCTCATATACTGTACGTATATCACTTGGGGCCATGTCTATAAAGTAATGAATGTGAATACCGCCAACCATTCGCAGCAGGTATTTACTTGACAGTAACTGATTCACCTGCAGTGAATATTAGGCGAAAGTCACAATAACTGCTTTATAAGTATGCCCCCAGGTGTAAGAAGCCCATGGTCGCTGCTAGAAACAGGGCCATATGCAAGTGTCCTTGGATGGGGAACAGAGTTGGGAAACTCCAGATTACACTAAATAAAAAAATAAAAAAAGCTTTTACTAATGCAAACAAATCTTCAGCAAAAAGTAATACTGCAGCTTCAGCAACTGAAACAAATTTATGATCATCAGATCAGACTAGCTTTACAAGATTAAGCGGCGTCTTATTTACTTCCCTGGCCAATATAAGTCATTATTCAACTCTGCACAAGTTGTTTCTAATACTCAGACCTGAACGTCCTTCCTAGTTCAGCAGATGAGACAAAGGAAGGATTCCTATCCTGTAGCTTGGGTTGAGTTTTAGAACATATCCTGTAATAGCTGCCAAGTAAAAACAAGCATAAAACTGAACACAAACTGGTCACTTTAACTTGCAAAAGTGGATGCTGAAGTTCAGATTTTTGGCACTGTACTGAGATTTTCTATGAGACACAGAGAGGGAGATTTACTAGACCTGGTGCGCTCAGAAACTGGTGCCAATCAGCTTCTAACGTCAGTTTGTTCAATTAAGCTTTGGCAATAAAAACCTGGAAGATGATTGGTTTCTATGCAGAGTTTGTGGAAGATTTTGCACTCTCCAGTTTTAGTAAATAACCCCCAGTGTTGCCTTAGAGCAGTCATTTAAAACTAGATTCCACCAGTGGAACACTCATTTAAATATTCCTCCTTTCAAATTCAAAATGGAATTCTAAGCACACCCAAACTTGACTTCACCACATGATAACCAGAATAATCACTTTTACAAGGATAAAGGGAAGGGTCTAAAACGTGTCTTTTGTGAAGAAATGGCATTGGTCATGTGATCATGGCAGAAGGCAGTTTCAGGCAGAGCTACAAAATCAGAAGCAGTTCATAAAAGGTTCACAACAAAATCCCCAGTTGATATGGTTTGTTGAATTCCTGCTCAAAAACATGATTGCTTCTTAGGCATGCTGCAACCATGCAGACACCAAAAGTTAGTTTTGGAAATTTCCCTTATCCTTTGCAATTTTGCTGCAGCTAAACCAAACTGTAGTAAGAGGCCCTCTAATCACAGCTGGACAGAAACAGGAACACAGATTTTGTTCTGAAATCCAAAATAACATTGGTGGTGTATAGCACCATTAGACTGTGATCAGCCATCAGATGGGCAAAACTTGTGGATGATGATGATGAGATCTGCCTGTTCCCAATGTAACAGAGTTCTTTCTGTATTGACTGACTATGGCAATGGCTTCCAGCTTATAGCAACATTGGCATGTGCCAAGTAAAACGATTGTTTTCCTGCACAAAAATATAATGACCTGAAAGGAGCTGGAAAATATCTGGTTGACCCTACATTTAGAATCAGTTGCCTCGCACCTCCTTCACTTCTTGATTATCGCTATTGGAAAATTATGGGAGGAATGTGCCTCCGGAAGGTGGCACACAGCTCCATAATATAGAGATGCCCATGGATATTACAGAATCACTGACATGAATTAGGATGGTGTCAGAATGCCTACCTTGCTTCCCTTACAACCACTTAAGCTTTCCGGGAACATGACCAAGCCTAAGGTAACAAAACTGAAATACAGTCACCATGAAGCACCTACAGGTATCTGTTTTCAAGTGTATTGCCAAGTCACTGAGGAGCCTTGACTTGTCCTCAAGTCAAGATTAAGCCCCACACCCTCCAAATTAACTGGGAAAAGCAGAAGAACGAGTCAACAGAATTTCAGGAATTTGAAAGCCGAATTAAACGTATAGGCTTCAATGTTTGGAGGTGACAGAGCTTACTCTGGATTCTGAGACAAGGCCACATGTGCAATCTGGGTCTAGAATCAAATGAGCTCACTACAACAGATCAGAATGAGGTCCATCATAGGAGGAGCACTATAGTGCCATCACTTTAGCACTATATGTATATTTTAAGCTACGGTAGGTAAAACTTGGATCTGAACACAATCACCAGTTATTGTCTATGACCAGCTGAGAAACTGCAAACAAAAAGAACAAGAGTAATTAAAAACATATTTGGCTCATCTATCCTCTATTAAAGAAAAACCCTAAAAACTAAAATGAAATGTATGTGGTCGGACACAATTTCTCTACGTCCCTTACACCATTCTTCTGACGAGAAGTACACAAAATCGTTAGATTACACAGCTGGCCTTTAAGAAGAGACGTTTGATCCACTGGTAAAGATCAACACAAGAAATGCCTGCAATATGAATCCAGTTGTCCATCATAAATGTCTGCTCAAAAAGCAACCAGTTTTTTTTCTCTCACTGCTGGAGCAGGTTGACTTTCCAACGTTCAATCAAGAGGCACTACATAAGGTCAGTGTACTGAGCCAAATGAAAGAAAACCTGTTATGAGAAATTATAATCTTCCACTGCTGACCCCTCTACTTAATGCTGGATGACCATGAAAATGCAAAGGCTTTTTCACTCAATAACCTAAAACTACCACCAGGTTACGCATTTTTACTTCAATGGCTCCATACATGTTTTGCATCATTGACTCACACTATTAAATACCAACTACACTTTCAATTTAAATCAGCTAAACATTTTCTAAGTGCATTCAAACAAAAGCTGTAAAAAGTCTTTAAGTTTGTTTTCTTTAGAAAGCAGCCACCGCCTGAATAAAAACAATTTCTGTACCTTGCCAGCACATTGTAGAGAAGAACCCTTGCTTCTCTGTGTAGAAGCAGTGGACTCTCTGACATGCCACTGCCAAGTCAGATCTATAGCTCTGCAAAGCTCATGCTCCCATGCTGACTGGAGAACTTTAAGCCGACCCATACTTGGATCAAAATTAGTCTGGTTCAGCAAGGACTGTCCGAGAGTCGACCCACAGATGGGCAGGCTAATTGTACCTAAGTCGATCCAAGTCAGATTTTTCTACATGCGATTTGCTATAGTCAATAGCAGTAATCGTGTTCTGCCCACCAAAAATCAAATCATCTATGGGCTGCCTTAGCTCTAACTCAGCAGGCAGCAAGCCAGACCTCTGCAGAAAGGCCATTGCTTTACACAGAAAGCAAGGGTCTATCTCTTGAACGTACTGATAGGGGATAGACTTTTCCAATCAGGACATAGCCGTTTATAAACTAAATTACAAAAAAAAGGCCTCAATTCACACTACATAGCATGTTACACATATGTGCATTTGCCATATTCGTGCTGCATTTGGGGTGCTGTTAACAATGACTAGCACCACAAGTGCAACAAATTTTTTGAGCGATTCATGGTTTCATAAAAAATTGCATGTTTTTGTGCACATCAACATACTACAGTGTAAAATAAGATTACATTTTTTCACATCCTTTGTTTTCATTTACTTGGAATGTACACCGTATGCACAATTAGGCAAGTGAGTATTTTGATCAAATCATCTTTATGCATATTGTCCAACTCCAAGCTGTGTAAACTTGAATGCTTATTGGATTTAAGCATATCAGGTTATGTGTATTTGTGAAATGAGGGAGGGTGTGGCTTAAGGAGATCAACACCCTTTATCAAGGTGTGCATAACTTTTAGGCAACTTCTTTTCCTCAAGCAAAATGGGCCAAAAAAGAGATTTAACGGACTCTGAAAAGTCAAAAATTGAAAAAAAATCTTTCAGAGAGATGCAGCACTCTTGAAATTGCTAAGAAATTGGGGCATGATCACAGAACCATCAAATGTTTTGTTGCAAATAGTCAACAGGGTTGCAAACGACCTTCCAAACATTTAAGAATCAATTGTAAACCTACGAGGAACCCATTATCCTCCAGTGCTGTCATATTCCAAAACTGCAACCTACCTGTAGTGCCCAAAAGTACAAGGTTTTTCAGGGCTCAGAGACATGACCAAGGTAAGGAAGGCTGAAACCTGACCACCACTGAACAAGATATATAAGTTGATATGTCAAGACTGGGCCAAGAAATATCTGAAGACAGATTTTGAAAGGTTTTATGGACTGATGAGATGAGAGTGACTCTTGTTGGCCCAGATGGATGGGCCCAGGGCTGGATCAGTAACAGGCAACAGAGTTCCAGCAAGGTGGATGTGGGGTACTGTATAGATTGGTATTATTAAAGATGAGCTAGTTGGACCTTTTCGGGTTGAAGATGGGCTCAAAATAAACTCCCAAACCTACTGCCAGGTTTTAGAAGACACTTTCTTCAAGCAGTGATACAGGAAAAAGTCTGCTTCCTTCAAGAAGATCATGATCTTTATGCAGGACAATACTCCATTGCATGCATCAAAGTACTCCACTGCATGGCTAGCCAGTAAAGGCTTTAAAGATGAAAGAATAGTGAAATGGCCCCCTTCCTCAACTGACCTAAACCCTATTGAGAACTTGAAGGCCCTTCTTAAATGGGAGATTCACAGTGATGGAAAACAGCACACCTCTCTGAACAGTGTCTGGGAGGCTGTGGTTGTTGCTGCACAAAAGGTTGATCGTCAACAGGTCAAGAAACTCCATGGATGGAAGGCTTATGATTGTTATTGAACAGAAGGGTGGCTGTATTGGTCACTGATTTTTTTTGAAATGTCAGAATTGTTTATTTGTACATTTTAAGTTGTTTATTATTCTCACTTTGACAAAATGAAGATAAACAAAGGAGATGGGAAAATTTTCATTCTTCATAAAGTTGCATAATAATTTTGCACGCTAATAGCTGCCCAGCAATTGTGCACACAGATATTCTCCCAAGAAAACCAAAACCTCATTTTTCCTTTTTTAAATAATTCAGGTTTGAGGTTTATTCACATTTTGGAATGACCGAGAGCACTGTAGTTGTTCAGTAACAAAATGAATCCTCAAAAATACAGCTTGCCTAATAATTTTGCACACTGTGTACATAACCGATTTAGGCCTCATTCACACGGGTGTATTGACAAAAAGCTGTCTTCACCTTCGCAGAATGCAAAGGCCTTTTGTACAGACCCATGCAGGCAATCTGTTCAAATCAATGACAGGCAGCCGGCTGCACGAACCTGCACAGTTCTTCCAGTGCATCCAGGAGTGTACATTCTTGGATCAGTGTGTCCTGATCCATGTATTAGACCCACATGGATGCACACTACAGGATGCTCATAGAGATCCATACATCCAACTCACTGTCATTGATTTGAACAGGTTGCCGACATGGAATGCCTGTGCATGGATAAAAATGTCCCTTTGCACAGTTATATAAATCAGTTTGAATGAGGCCTTATACTTAAAGTTCACTTCAAAGCCATTAGCTGAGCATGACAGCCTAGCAAACTGGGAGGCGAGCCATAGCAGTCAATACATTCTTCTCAATACAGGCTTCCTTTAACATAGCTGGCTAAGGAAAGAGATACTAAAAATGGCAGAGTGACAACATTTCTCATTTCATTTTCTAGGCTAAAATACATATGACTTTTCTGATATTTCTGAACAAAGGAGCAACAAAAAAAGGTTCGTATCTCGCATTCCTTCCCTCCTTATCTGAAGCAGGACAGAGGAGAGGTAAAAAAAAAAAACATTACTAACATGCAAGGTGGTTTAGTCCTGATATTGACAAGCCACTCCCGAAGGAAGAGTGCGGTTTAGAAGAACAAACTATGTGCAGAGACCAAGTCCTGAGTCGCAACGCAGGAGGCTGCGGCTCCAGACACATTATAGTCCAAGTCCTGTACGTTCATTTCACAAGCGAGGTTGTCAACAACTTGCCCCTACCAATGAAAAGAGTTTTGCTATTTCATGCTACAAGAAAATACATAAGCCATTTACTCATCCAATTGCCATTAGGATTTTACATTGATTTTTATAATGGAAAAGGCAACTCCGATGCGACTGAACCTCACCAAGGTTACCATGTCAAAGGTAACACACCTGCGTACACCTGGTTCATTCTGTCCCACAATTTGGCACAGTGGTTCACTTCGCCTGAAATTACTGAACAGAAGATGCAAGCATATGTAAAGCTATAAAGCTCTGTGTCTGGTTACTCAGAATGCAACGCAAAATTAAAAAAAAAAAAAAAAATAAGTTAAGTAGTGTCAATCGAGTAAATAAATAGATCAAAAAAGCACCATGACCATTTAAAGAGGAGGCTTAGAGTCCACCTCTAGCACTAGGGAATATGCTGTAAAGAAGGCAGGTAGGGAAATGCACTTTTTCACAAAGTTTACATTTTTGGATAGTCAGAAGAGCAAGAACGTCTGTGAGGCACACTACTGCCTGTACCCCCATTCCCTAAATCATCCCTTTATTTCCTATCTCAGCATCTTGCCACAGGAAAGTCAAAAAATGTCCTTAGCAGGGACACGATGAAATACCTTATTGCTGGTAAGAGTGGTGAAGCGATGGGGCCTCTGCCAGGTATGTACTGCTGCTTGTGTAACCTATGAAGTGACATCCATTCACGTACTGTAACATTCAGAGGGGTCACCAGGACAAAAACAAGGGGACATAGACAACAACATGCATCTGACTGAGGTTCTAAGCCAGGCATTTCAAATGGTTAGAGGAGTCATCTGTTCTCCAGTGCATTAAGGCTCAGAAAATGATTAATGGTCCCTCTCTATGGTATTATCAGTGCTAATTACCAAAGTGTTTTTTCTGATTTGCAAGCAACACTCTGCGCAAATAAAGTATCCCTTGGGGCTGTGCGGAACTGCAAACGGTAACTGCTTGTTTATGTCTTGGGGAATTATAAAATGAAATATAAGTAAATTCCAACCATGTGGTGCGCTATCCCTTTCAATCTCTTAAAGCAAGTTTTTCACTCAAAGGAGGGATAGCACATTGTATTTTGTTTGCACAGCACCGAATATGTGAAAGTGGACTATACACACTATAATGGACTTGTATAGTATCTACAGATAGCCATATCAATCACTTAAGGTTTATTTTTGCCTATTTTGTATTTTAAGAGATTTAAAGGGATAGCGCACCACATGGGTAGGAATTTACTCATGTTAGGGGTGTTAAGAGTGCACAATATTAGTAGTTGCAGCAATCCTTTATTGATATTTCAAAATGAACGACGCTGAGGTTTTGAAATAGTTAAGATTTTGTGTATAGAAATTCACAATTAGGACTGCTGCTATATAGGTATCATATATATAGTATGATTTTTATATATTGAATTTTTTCCTAAGCACAACAGCACTCCTTTTCTTTCAGTCTTTTTTTGATATTCATATATTTTGATTTTTGATATTTCCTATATTTCAAATTGAGGAATTGGGTGGGACTATAGCAGCACACAAAGCACTATTACTCCTTACTATAAAATCAAATATAGTTACTCGATCCTCTGTTCCTGCCCTCAACTAGACCCGCAGCTTCTGCACCACCATGCTCTAGCAGTTTGTGGTCCTTATGTCATCCAGACCAGGGTCCACAGGCCTGCTCTGGACGATAGGACGCTGAGCGACAGTCCACCGCTGGATTGAAGATAAGAGCCATCTGCCAGGGAAGCAGAGGATCAGGGGAGTAAAACTGTTTCTCCTATCCCCTGGAGAAAACAAGCTATTGGCTTTTAGTATTTAATATGGTTTTTTTTTCCATCCTGGGATTGGGTTTTAAGCTGTGTGCCTCTCAGTAGACATAAGGTGGCCCCTAAAAGATATACTGTACTCAGTCAGGCCATTTGAGTTTTAACTTGCTTGTTTCAAACCTAAAACCATGTTGGCTGGAGCTCCCTTTTAAGATCTGTCTCCTGTACTCAGCCTTACCCACTTCTACCAGCTAAGCCACACTTATTTTGCATGTGACAGCTGTGTTAGGTTGTGGAAAAGATCGGTCTCACAGTGATGTTGTAAGACTGTAAATAATAACTGGAAAATTGCTCAGAGGAGCATAGGACCGGAGCAAGCCTGAAATGAGACACTTCCAAAAATATCAGCTGAAAATCAACCACACTCCCCTACCCCCTTCCTTCACAGCATTTGCTGGCTAATTACATGCATGCCTTAGGGTGAGATTGATGACTTTTGCCCAGCAATGGAAGTCTGTACACAAACAGGAAAGGAAGGGGCTTCCTCTGCCTCTAGTATATCCAGGATCACAGGCTCTATGCAAAGATATTAAATACAGGCAGGACTAAAGGTAACATTATTCAGATTGTTTTGCTCGGTGCTCGCTGCGACCTGTCATAATAAACATCTTGGCGTATACATCTGAGAAGGAGCTAAAGTTGGAGCCCTTTTGAGAGGCTGTGTAGTTTCTGCTCATGTTATTGTTAGGCCAGCGACTGGCAATGAAATGGGACCTTTCTGGACTTCCTTGTAGTATCTCCAGTCTCCCTCAGACTTGTTCCTTGTCTGCTCTTGTTAATTTCTCCTTAACTTCTGATGGCAGAGTATTAAATATGTCCTCTTCCACTACAAGTCCACTGCGTTTCAGAAGGTGGCACTCTCCTAACTCAACGGGTAGACACTCCAGTCTGTTGCCACGCAGCTCCATCTGGGCCAGGTTGGTGAGCTCACCCACTCTAGAAGGCAGAGATTGCAGGGTATTGTTCCCGAGGTTAAGGGTGCGTAGCTTCTTGCACTGGAACAGCTCAGGGGGCAAGTTTTCGATCTATGGGTAAAAAAAGACATCAGAAAGGAATCAACAACATACAGAACAAGAATGCAGAATTTCTGATTGATTACACCCTGGGGCCTAAACTTCTTGCATGTGAACCAAGGAGATTTGCTGGTCTACTTTTGTTCTTCAATTGGCCAATGTCTATGGATATACACAGGGCCTGAGCATGCGCACAACCCTCACAGGTAATTGGGACCTGGTGATCACTGTATTTTGAACTGTCATGAACTTAACACATTCATGACATTGCACTGCAGGAGCAATGATTTTTAATGTTACTAAGGTAACATAGTACCATTTTGATGAAAGTATTTAAGAAAAAAAAATTAAAAATTTCTCTCAATGTTTACATTTTTTTTAAACTACTTGCTGGCCGCTTGCCCCGCTTTTCTTCCAGCCAGGATCAGCTAGCATTAAATTGCCAGCGCACTATCGCACTCACGCTATAGGTCGCTGATCTATAAAACTCTATTAAATACCTTCTTCAGCTCTGTGTAAAGCAAGGGGGAGCTCTTGTCCATAATGGGCATGGTATTGACACAGTTCCAGATGATCCACATTGGCTCACAACTGATATGATCCAAAAATATTTACACAGAATAAAGGTGAATAAAGCACCTGGACCGGATGGCATACACCCACGGGTCCTTAAAGAATTGAGCTCTGCCAATTCAAAGCCATTGTTTCTAATTTTTAGGGACTCTTTAATGACTGGCATAGTACCACTGGATTGGCGTAAGGCCAATGTGGTGCCAATATTTAAAAAGGGATCAAAATCTTTACCAAGTAATTATAGACCTGTTCGTTTAACTTCTATAGTTGGGAAGATACTGGAGAGTTTAATAAAAGACCACATAGATGAGTTCTTGCTGGAAAAAAAATATATTTTAAGCAACAGACAGCATGGATTCATCAAAGACAGAAGTTGTCAAACAAATCTAATTTCTTTTTATGGGGAGGTGAGCGAAACCCTGGACAGAGGGGTGGCGGTGGACGTGGTATACTTGGATTTTGCAAAAGCGTTTGACACAGTTCCCCACACTCGACTAATGTATAATGTAAAGTCTACGGGCTTGGAAAAATCCATATGTAAAAGGTTAGAAAACTGGCTAAAAGTTCATATCCAAAGACTAGTGCTTAATGATTCATACTCTGAATGGTCTAGGGTCATCAGTGGTATACCCCAGGGTTCAGTGTTGGGACCCTTACTTTTTAATATATTTATAAACAATATGGGGTCTGGGATTACAAATCCCATTTCAGTCTTTGCAGATGACACCAAGCTGTGCAGTGGAATAACGTCCTTACAGGATGTCTTCAACTTACAAGCCGACCTCAATGCACTGTTTAATTGGGCAACTATGTGGCAAATGAGATTTAATGTTGATAAATGTAAGGTTATGCACTTGGGGGTTAAGAATGTGCATGCATCATGCATACTAGGGGGGGTACAACTGGGGGAATCAACGGTGGAGAAGGATCTGGGGGTTCTGGTAGATCACAAGCTTAATAATGGCATGTAATGCCAAGCTGAGGCTTCTAAAGTGAGCAAAATCCTCTCTTGTATTAAGAGGTATAGACTCCAGAGAGAGAGATATCATATTACCCCGGTACAAATCATTAGTAAGACCTCATCCGGAATATGCAGTCCAGTTTTGAGCACCAATTCACAAAAAGAACATTGGGGAACTGAAGAAAATACAGAGAACGGCAACCAAACTGATACGAGGCATGGAGGAGATCAGCTATGAAGAAAGATCAGAGGAACTGAATGTATTCTCTCTTGAGAAGAGGAGATTAAACGGGGGGATATGATCTCCATGTATAAATACATCAGTGGTTCATATAGTGAACTCGGTGTAGAGCTATTCACCCTGAGGTCATCCCAGAGGACAAGGGGGCACTCTTTACAAAAAGAGGGCGCACAGGCCTAGTGCATTACCATAAAAAATGTTTAATAAAAAATAAAGTAGGTGTTGTACTCACAAACGACAATATAGTCAAGGCACATCATAAAAGAACAGCTGGATCAACACAGCGCTGAGTAACAGTCCGCAATAGGGAGTTTAGACATCCAAAAGGCTGACGCGTTTCGAGGACTTGCCTCTTCCTCTGGCTCTGAGGAAGAGGCAAGTCCTCGAAACGCGTCAGCCTTTTGGATGTCTAAACTCCCTATTGCGGACTGTTACTCAGCGCTGTGTTGATCCAGCTGTTCTTTTATGATGTGCCTTGACTATATTGTCGTTTGTGAGTACAACACCTACTTTATTTTTTATTAAAATTTTTTATGGTAATGCACTAGGCCTGTGCGCCCTCTTTTTGTTCTTTCCCCATTCAGTATATTTTGGATGTCTAAACTCCCTATTGCGGACTGTTACTCAGCGCTGTGTTGATCCAGCTGTTCTTTTATGATGTGCCTTGACTATATTGTCGTTTGTGAGTACAACACCTACTTTATTTTTTATTAAACATTTTTTATGGTAATGCACTAGGCCTGTGCGCCCTCTTTTTGTTCTTTCCCCATTCAGTATATTTGGATTCCCCCGGTCCATTTGAGGGCAGCAAGGTGTGCATGTTCCAGGACATTCTTAATGTGGTTGTAGCATCGAGTCCATCCCCAAGCGCAGGAGCATTTGTGTTTGCTGGCACTCTTTACGTCTGGAGGAAAAGAAATGTAATCTCCAAACACGGAAAGGTTTCTTCACAGTGAGAGCTGTGAAAATGTGGAATAGACTCCCTCAAGAGTTGGTTCTGGCCAGCTCAGTGGATTGCTTCAAAGAAGGCCTGGATTCTTTCCTAGATACACAGAATATAACTGGATAATAACATTTATAGGTAATGGTGATCCAGGGAATATCCGATTGCCTCTCGGGGGATCAGGAAGGAATTTTTTCCCAGCAGGAGCAAATTGGGTCATGCTTTGCTGGGGTTTTTTTTTTTTTTTTGCCTTCCTCTGGATCAACTGTGGGTATAGGATAACATTTTTTTTTTTTTTTAATGGTTGAACTAGATGGACTTTTGTCTTTTTTCAGCCAAACTATGTAACTATGTGATCACCACCATTACTAGTATAGAGTTTGTATGGATCAATATATTGATCATGAACAGAATTATACTAGTGCCTCCTTAGTATAGTGTTCCCAGCAACATAGTATTAGCAAGATCAGCCCTGTTTGCTGTCAGCACTAGTGTTTTGCCCCTCAATTGATTGTGACCAAAAGCAATTTATACGCACAATACATGGCTGCCCACCCAAACTTAGCTCTTGCCAGACAATTCGCATAGAAACCTATCACTGTTTCAGAATTTAAAACTTTTTTGGGCCTAACTCTGAACATGGGTATTAGAAAAAAATAATGAATTGCGGTTATATTGGCCCACAGACCTGATTCATCATATGCCCATGTTCTCTGCTGTTATATATATGCCCAACAAGGACCAGCAATGTACTGCAACATCACTGGACTTTGAGTGGTTATACCAGGATGATGCCTGCAGCTACAGACATCATCCTGGTATTTTATTCAGCTGGCGGTGCGCTTTTTATGTGAGAACAATCCTAGCAACTAGTTAACTGCGGCCCCCCCTTTACAGGCAGCGAGAAGGGACATACCTTTCTCACATATGACATATGTAGCTAGGCTGCCAAAAAGTCTCTCAGATGTAGTATCCCCATATTCAGTAGCAGAATGTGTTTTGGGTGTTATTCCACATATACCCATGGCGCGCATGAGCAATATATCAATAAAGTGACAACTTTGTGTAAAAAAAAAAAAAAAAAAAAAAAAAAAACTTTCACACAAACCAATTAATATACACATATTGGGATTTTTTTTTTCTACCAAAGACAAGTAGCAGAATACAGTTTGGCCTACATTTCTGACTAACTTTGCTGTATTTTTTTTTTTATAACCGAAAGTAGAAATTTTTTTTTTTTTTTTTTACAATTTTCGGTCTTTTTTCGTTTATGTATATATATATATATATATATATATATATATATATATATATATATATATATATATATAAATATAAAAAACTGAGTGCTTATCAAATACCACTAAAAGAAAACTATTTGTGTGAAAAAAAGAACATAAATTTAGTTTTGGTACATGACCCCAGTGCCAAACAGCAAAACATGGCCTGGTCATTAAGGGGGGGGGGTAAATCTTGAGGAAGGCAAGTGGTTAAAGGTTGCCTACCCCTGATTTACATATTTATTGTTTTTTAAAGGCCTTATTCTAAGCACATGAATCTCATTCACATGTGCTCCTGAACACACGATTGTTCGAAATGAGTTCAACATGCATGTGGAATGTTTTCTTTGTTACCGATTCATGTGAGAACAAATGTGAACTTTCTGCTGAAGCATATTGTAAAGCGCTGAGCAAACTGTTGGCGCTATATAAATCCTGTATAATAAAAAAAAGTACGTGGATGTGGTGCGACATGTGTTTTTAGCCTTTGTACAATAAAATGACATTTTATTACATGTATTTATTGTGTTACCAGCAGTACTTCATATGCCCTTGAAAGTCCTTAGCTACAAAAAGAAAAACAAAATGGGTTCAAATCCTTAGGTAGGTCACTCATTCTCTGAAGTTTCTGTTTTGTTAATCAATGAAAATTTTCCCCTCGCCATGCATGCCAGCAATGTAGTCTGAGGCCTGGATCAAGGAGTTGATTTATTAATATATTCTCTCTTGAGAAGAGGAGATTAAGGGGGGATATGATCTCCATGTATAAATACATCAGTGGTTCATATAGTGAACTCAGTGTAGAGTTATTCACCCTGAGGTCATCACAGAGGACAAGGGGGCACTCTTTACATCTGGAGGAAAAGATATGTAATCTCCAAACACGGAAAGGTTTCTTCCCAGTAAGAGCTGTAAAAATGTGAAAGACTCCCTCAAGAGTTGGTTCTAGCCAGTTCAGTGGATTTCTTTAAAAAAAAGCCCTGGATTGTTTCTTGGATACACAGAATATAACTGGATACTAACATTTATAGGTAAAGTTGATCCAGGGAATATCTGATTGCCTCTCTGGGGATCAGGAAGGAATTTTTTCCCAGCAGGAGCAAATTGGGTGATGCTTTCCTGAGTTTTTTTTTTTGCATTCATCTGGATCAACTGTGGGTATAGGATTATAACCTTTTTTTTTTCTTTAATGGTTGAACTGGATGGACTTTTGTCTTTTTTCAGCCAGACTAACTATGTAACATGACCCACATGGATCTTCGTGTGATTTAAGCGAATTGTGGCACATGGACAGGCTGAGATGTCAGGGGATTTTCAACGCCTAAAATGGATGCCACTGGATCAAAATTAATCACTCAAACACATTCACATACATTACACAAAATTCACACAATGCTTAACAAGAACAGAATGTGACCTGCTGACATCTTGTATCTTGCTCTCAGACATGACCCTTTCTGGTTCCTTACTGCATTACTCGCCAAGGTAATTATAATGGTGTCACACCCATGCTGCTGCAATTGGCTACTTTAGAGCTGAACTCTAGGCATGTTTAAAAGACACACATAAAGGCGGCTCTGTAATCATTACACAATTTAAAGGTTTTTTTTAATGCAAGTAGCTGAATGTAAGTAGCACACTCTTGTAGTCCCTATACAGCAGGGCTACATTGTGAAAGGAAGAAGCATCACAAGGAGCCATTAGTTTAAGCACCGCACGAAACATGCTTGTAGGAGAAAGCAGATTGACAGAGGTGTGAGGTAATCACCGTACTGCTTCTCCTTTCACTGTCCAGTCACAAACTGGGGAAGGTCCATGACAGCCTGGGCTCCGAGAAGATGGGTTGACCGACGGTGGCCATCAAACTGTGGTCATCTAGTTTGCTTAAAACATCACAGCCACACAAGGCTATTCAAAGCTAGGGTCAGAGATGCTGAAAGACAGTTTGCCTGCTGTGTGTTAGTACATCTACAACTGAAAACTAGAAGAGTAAGACAGTTGCCCTAGTCCGCTAGTTGTTTGGTTTTAGGTATATACAGTAGATCTATCACAGGGGAACCACAAGTACATAGTACAAAATGCACAGGCAACAAGGACTAAGATGGTTAGCACTGACAGGCAGTACTGCTGTTGGAAACCTTTCATTACATATGGGAAAGTGTTACAGTCAGTCAGCAACATCATTTGTGGGAAGCTTTGAACTAGACCTGAAATCTTTGTCACCCGAGGCCATGGTCTGCATAGGCAGCAGCTGGGCCTTGCCTGCAACAGTGATTATCATACCAGACTTTTTGGCCAAGTGAGTTGGTCTGCACAGGCAGGTTAGAGCTGAGATTTACCGTATTTTTCGCTCCACAAGACACTTTTTTTCCTCCCAACAAATGGGGAAAATTGTCTGTGCGTCTTATGGAGTGAATATGGAGCGGCCGGCCGGCTCTTCTGTGCAGAAGAACCTGCTCCTCGGTCCTACCTGTTCCTCAGTCCAGCGGTGTCCTCACCGTCTTCTCACTCTGGCACCAGCATCTTTAGTGTGGGCGCCTGGCTGTGACAGCTTGCGGCTTCACAGCAAGATGCCCACTGCACATGCACGAGAAGCGCTGCGCTTTGTTAATGGTCCAGCAGTCTTCTGGGACCTGTCACGTGTCCCAGAAGAGTGGGAGGAAGGACAACTCCAAGGAAGTGAGAGCAGGTACCTGTCAAATTCAGGTACCCGCTCCCTCCTCTTCCACTCCCCAAAGGTCTGCAGTCTCTGGCCATCTCCTGTGCTACGCCCGCAGTCTCTGGCCATCTCCTGTGCTACGTCCGCAGTCTCTGGCCATCTCCTGTGCTACGTCCGCAGTCTCTGGCCATCTCCTGTGCTACGTCCGCAGTCTCTGGCCATCTCCTGTGCTACGTCCGCAGTCTCTGGCCATCTCCTGTACTACGTCCACAGTCTCTGGCCATCCCCTGTACTACGTCCGCAGTCTCTGGTCATCCCCTGTACTACGTCCGCAGTCTCTGGCCATCTCCTATACTACGTATGCAGTCTCTGGCCATCTCCTGTACTGTGTCCGCAGTCTCTGGTCATCTCCTGTACTGTGTCCGCAGTCTCTGGTCA
This sequence comes from Staurois parvus, assembly GCF_062004578.1. Classification (NCBI taxonomy): domain Eukaryota; kingdom Metazoa; phylum Chordata; class Amphibia; order Anura; family Ranidae; genus Staurois; species Staurois parvus. The sequence goes on from NW_028317864.1 coordinate 9,000,514, forward strand.
TCTCCTGTACTGTGTCCGCAGTCTATGGTCATCTCCTGTAGTATGTCCGCAGTCTCTGGTCATCTGTACTATGTATGCAGTCTCTGGTCATCCCCTGTACTATGTCCGCAGTCTCTGGTCATCCCCTGTACTGTGTCCGCAGTCTCTGGTCATCTCCTGTACTATGTATGCAGTCTCTGGTCATCTCCTGTACTATGTATGCAGTCTCTGGTCATCTCCTGTACTGTGTATGCAGTCTCTGGCCATCTCCTGTACTGTGTATGCAGTCTCTGGTCATCTCCTGTACTATGTATGCAGTCTCTGGTCATCTCCTGTACTATGTCTGCAGTCCATTGGTTCAGAATATTTTTTTTATTGTTTTCCTCCTCTAAAACCTAGGTGCGTCTTATGGAGCGAAAAATATGGTAGGTGGCACAACCCACCTTCATTCTAAAACATGGGCTGTGGAGGAATAGTGCCCAAGGGCTGGTTAAAGGCAAGCAAAGGGCTACAGTTTTTAGACCACTGTTCTACATGGTTCTACTGTATATAGGAACATTGCAAATCCCATAATCCACCCGAGGAGCGAGTAAGAGAAGGGTGGCTGTGTGCAGAGAGCAATAGATCAGTACATAAACGCAACTAATGTGCACTGCTTGTTCCAAACGGAAGTGAGGGGGAAAAGGAGAGGTTCACTGGGGACATTACAAGGAGCCATAAAAACACAGCACAATTCCATAAATAGGGCCATTAGGCAGTGGATGTGTATGGATTATTTTTGAAGAATATGATCATTTAATGTCCCCTGAACTGTACTGTAATCACTTTACGATTAAACAATCTGAATGGACAGATCACATTCTAAAGCCATTTCCACTAGAGCAATCTGGTTAACAGCAAATGAGCACAGTCCATTAATTATTAAAAAAACATTAATAGAACTTCCTCCGGCTCCTAAGAGTTACACAGTAGCTTTGTTACATTTGTGGTGAGTATATTAACATCTGTTCTAAAAGTAGCCTCGCTGTGCTGGAACTGACATCATACCATTAGGAGGAGGGCAGAGAAGAAAAGCAAAACAAGTGCCTCATAGCTGGAAGGCCTTGTACAGTCTCAGCCATATGGAGGAGAAGAGTGTTCAAACAGCACCTGTGCTAATGCCACCATGGGTCAAGGGTTGCTGCGGGCCCCCCATGCCTTGGGATCATGTGAAGACCAGTAGACATTGCATTTCCCACCTATGAATCTTGGGAGTTGTCTGTCCATGTATAGACAAAGTGACATTGTTAAAGTAAAGAAATCCAGGAATGGATATTTTATACATCGTTACATTGATCCCGCTTGGACTAACGTTACTGTGTATATACCATACCTGGCTGATGCCCCTGGAAGCTGGAAATCATTGGAGTAGACACGGCTAGTCTAGTAATCTGCACTTGCTTCCGGGTCCCACATCGAGCAGCTGCCCTGCTTTAGGGCCAGTTCACACTACATGCGTTTCAGTTGCTTTTTTTCTGCATCCAAAATGCACAGAAAGTAGGTTATATGGTTGTCAATGTCAAAGTTCACATCAGTGCTTGCAGTTCCAAAGTGTTCTAGTTGCAGAAAAAAAAAAAAAGTAGAACACGGTGCATTTTTTCTGCACAGAAATGTACTGGAACACAGTAAAACACATCAAAAATGCACTGGAAAGCACATGTTCCTATTTAAATTGAAGAAGCAAGGAGGAAAAAATTAACAGTAATGTATAAAAAATGCTCGGGAACATGTCAAAAATGTATCAAAAATGCACCAAAAATGTGAATGCAAAAAAACGCACCTGAACTGCGTTTCTATAGTGTGAACCAGCCCTCATTGTAAACACAGGAGGTTGGCTGTTAGTGCAGACACCATTAGGAGAATGCTTTGCATCTTATGAATTAATTCAAAACGTTCTCTGATTTGACGAGGTGCAGAGTGTGATGTCACCGCCCTGCCTCTCCACCTTGTCCAATGAACACTTTCCATGCATCCATAAAAAGCAAAGCATTCTCAGAATAGTGCCTGTGCCGAGCAGCCAACCTCCTGTGTTCAGAATACCCAGAAGTAAGTGGACTAGCGAGGTCTACTTCAGTGATTTCCAGCTTCCAGGGGCATCAGTCAGGTATGGTATATGCATAGTTATTTGGTCCAAGCTGGATCAATGTAAATGTATCAAATATCCATACCTGGGATTCTTCTTTAACAAGCTTGGAATCCTTTAAAAGTCTCACATTCTGGTAGTCATAGAATCATCAAAACTGTGTTATTTCAGCAAATACAGATTAGGCTCTTTTCCCTCTTAGAGAAACATATTCTACCCTATGTGGTCCAATGTCCAAACCATTAAAGAAAATCAAAGATGATCTTGTTGGTGTAAGCAGATCTCTAAGAAAGACGCAGCCAGATTACTTTTTAGTAAATTATTTTTAGCAATACAGCCACTATGGCCAATAATCATAATGAACTTTTTGCCATCAAACTTTAATTACCACTTAAATATTAATCAGAAGAGTCTAGGTAACTAAAGGACTAGATAGCAGCCTCTTTTCCATGGAGGAATGGAAGTGGACTTTAAAAAGACCATTTTCAAATAAAGAATGGGTAAGCATCTTTATTTTCACAGATTTTTCTATTGTCAGCGAGATCCAAGATGAACAATATGAAAAGGTATCCCTGTGGTACAGGATTCCATCAATGCTCAATAATATCTATACAAATATTGCTGACATCTGCTAGGGATAGTTCTAAGTAGGATACATGTAGATATTTGGTGGGAATAAACTGCTAGGCAGAAAGTCCACCAGCTGCTATCAGAAGATGTGCAACTTGACAGTAAACTCCAGGCAAGTATCTAAATACTAGTGGTGCACCGAAATGAAAATTCTGGTGTCGAAACCGAAACTTTACGGCGAGTAAATAGATACCCAACATGTCATGCTTTAAAATTGTGCATGCTCGTGGAATGGCGTAAAACTTCAGTACTTAAAAATCTCCATGGGTGATGCTTTAAAAAATTCTACAGGTTAGCAGTATAGAGTTACAGAGGAGGTCTAGTGCGAGAATTATTGCTCTTGCTCTGACATTCGTGACGATACTTCACATGTGTGGTTTGAACACCATTTACATATGTGGGCATGGCCTACGTATACGTTCACCGCTACGTGTGAGCATGGGGGGACGGGGGCGTTTTAAACTTTTTTATTACTTTTTTTTTCACTGTCCCTTTAAAAAAAAAATTTAATCACTTTTATTCTTATCACAAGAAATGCATACATCCCTTGTGATAGAAATAATTTGTGACAGGTCCTCTTTATGGAGAGATATGGGGTCAATAAGACCCCACATCTCTTCTCTGCAATGTAAAGCATTGGATCAAAAAAAAAAAAAAAGCATTGATCTAGTGCTTTAAAAAAAAAAAAATGTCTGGAACCGGAAGCGACATCGCTCCAGTCCTCCAAGGGCATAGATATGAGTGGAGGTCATCTTTCCTTCACTCATCTCTATGCCTAGTGCTAGGATCGTTCGATGGTTTCTCAGGTAAGGCTGAGAACTACTAAGCGGCGGCGACGAGGGGCGGGGTTTTTTCAGCACCTGTATCGGTGCTTTTTTTTACATTTCGGCCGTAAGGGGTGGTTTTGACAGAAACATTTTAGCCACCGAAATGTCAGTGCATCCCTACTAAATACATCGATGAAATAGATGTAGAGAGCAGTTTACCTGTCCAAGGATTTGTATTTCCATCCATACATTCCTGTATATAGCTCTGCCATGCAGAACAGACCTGTCAAGCAAAAGAAAGGACCTGATATCTCTTCTTCCCTTTTGACTGTCCAGTCACAGGGTGGAGTTGAAGTTGCAAACCGTTGAGCTCAACTCTCTGTACTGTCCTCCTATCAGCATGCTTCGTGGACAGCAACACACTGATAGGGAAATTGCATATTACAAATTTCCTTATTAACGTTGGTCTCACAAATGTTTAAGAATGCCTCCAAGCCTTGGTTAACCACTTCCTGTCCGGACACTTTTACCCCCTTCCTGTCCAGGGCAATCTTCAGCTTTCAGCGCTATCACACTTTGAATGACAATTGCACGGTCATGCAATACTGTACCCATATGAATTTTTTTGAGACAGATAAAGCTTTATTTTGGTGGTATTTATTCACCGCTGGGATTTTTATTTTTTTTACTATGTAAATGAAAATGTCCAAAAATTTTGAAAAAAAAAGTGTTTTTTTAATAAAATTTTGCAAATAAATAATATTTCATCATAAATCTTGGCCAAAATTTATTTTTTAGTAAAAAAAAAAAAAATCAGAATTAGTTTATAACCAAAAATTATAATTTTTTTTTACATTTTTATATTTTTATTTTTACATACTGTCACCCTAGCAGTACAGTGTCACCATGGTGACACTGTACTACTTGTGGGGGGTGATGAAGTTTTTTTTCTTTTTTTTTTACACCCATATAGGATGTAAAAGCAATCATTTCTCTTTCTCTCTGTCTGCATTCTTGCAGTCATTGAGAAATACTGAGTGATCTGTGATTGGTCACAGCTTGTCACATGGTACAAGGCTGTTGTGAATAGCCTTGTATCATGTGACCTCTGTGATCATTCACAGATTTCACACGTAGTAAGCAATGATGTCACAAGTGACTTGCTTACTACTTTGCATGTGATCACTGATTGGCCAATCAGTGATCACATGATCGGGACCTCGTACAGAGGTCCCGTCCGACGATTGGTGTTTCACTGTGTGAGGACACAGCGGGCACCGGATCGCGGTGCTGCGCGCTCAGCTAGAAATGACGGGTTCCGTTTATGAACGGCAACCCGCCCGTGGAGTGCCACCGCCCTGCCGTTTATCAACAGCAGGCGGACGGCAAGAGGTTAAAGGGCTATATGAGGACAAGGTCTGATTACCTTAAATAACAAAGGAATGTGACCATTTGGACAAGCCAAGCCAGACCACTGCTCTCCTTTCAGGAATGTGCTATCTTCCTCAGAAGGTCATCATGTTGTTTGCATGGAGGGTGGGTTGTCGATTGCTTACATACAGGTCCAGTATAAAACACACAGCTAGACTGGAAAAATTTGTCTCGTGTCGGAGCTGCAATATGCATGTGTCTGTGGTCACCTGTGTGCCATGCCATGTAATGGAGGGGACCCAGGGCTTAACAGCATCTTTAGTGATGTATTCTTGTTAGATTTTCTTTATCTTTGTCATTACTTGCAATAAATGTTATACGTATAAGTATTGGTGTGATCTCTCTTTGCACATATTGAATACAACCCTAAATCAGTAACAAAATACACACCTGACCAGTTCCTTGTGCTTCCGCCCCTACACCTTTTCTACTCTTACTGGGTACAGTCCAGCCCTCCTAAAGTCTGAAGGACAGTAAATGGGCCCTTTTTTAGAAACGTGAGGAACAGGATTAACTTTAATGATATTGTACTTGTAAAAGAGTGAAATATGTCTAATGACAAATTTGACTATTTCATGTGTATTTGGACCTACTGATTTTGTCTTTAATTTATTAAACACGAACAGCTTTTACAACACAATATATACCAAAAGGGTTCAGGACAATCTCTAGCAAACGAGTCAGATTGTTTTGTTAGCTAAAATTTTTTTTTTACTTTTACAGTAGCTTCAGGAAGTTCCCTGGTATTTGTATCGTAATAAAAAAAAAAATTTGCTTTATGCTATAAAACATATCCAATAAAAATTTTAAAAAATCCAATTTCTTCATAAATTTTGGCCAGAATGTATTCTGCTATATGTTTTTGATAAAAAAAAAATCCCAATAAGTGTTTAATGATTGGTTTGCATTAAAGTTATAGTGCCTACAAACTATGGTGTTTATATACACACCAGAATTTTTATTTTATTATTACTACTACGAATGGTGGCGACCAATGACCTATAATTGGGCTGCAGTAGTGCGGCGGAAAATCTGTCACTAACTGATCCAGGGAGGAACTGACTAATGGCAACTGACATCACCAGTGACATTAATACAGTGATCAGTGATAATACTATACACCAAGACTCGAGAAATCCCAGGCACCAGGTTTCCATGGTGACTAGAAATTGTGTCATGGTGCCTGGGATTTTGTCAGCCCATTCCCAGTTGTCGAACACGGTATAGCCCAGCAATGGGCAAAAAAAAACAGCCAGGGCAGGCAAACATTGGCTGTCAGGATGTGTGTAGGCGGGGCAGCGTGACGAACATGAGGGGAGCTAGGCTCCTCTCACAGTCCGCCCTGAAGACCGGAACGGCGCGGGAACACGGCGAGAGGAACACGCGGAGCAAAGGTAAGTGAATTGACACAGGGGGGACTTGGCTTACTACTTGGGGGGGAATAGTACTATGGGGGATGAAATACTATATGAGGGATGAATTAATATGGGGGATGAATTACTATATGGGGAATGAATTACTATATGGGGGATGAATTACTATATGGGGGATGAATTACTATATGGGGGATGAATTACTATATGGGGGATGAATTAATATGGGGGATGAATTACTATATGGGGGATGAATTACTATAGGGGGGATGAATTACTATGCTTACTATGGGGGAATATTCATTCATCTACTCTTGGTCCGGCCCCCGGGTCCAATATATGAACCCATTGCGGCCCTCAAATCAAAAAGTTTGCCCACCCCTGGTATAGCCAAATGACAGCTACAGCATGGTCAGCTAGTTCTGGGAGGGTCTCTATTGATGTCCTCCCTGTACCCTGCCCCCCTGCGTGCCCCAGGCAATTCTTACAGGCTCAGATAATCAGGGAACTCATCAGTGCTGCAATAATCAGTGCAGCCTATTAGTGCTAATCGATGCCACCCATCAACTGGTGCCGCTCAATCAGTAAAAAAAAAATAATATTTGGGTACAGAGTTGCATGACTGCGCAATTGCCATTCAAAGTGTGACAGCGCTGAAAGCGGATAATTGGCCTGGGCAGGAAGGGGGTGAAAGTGCCCGGTAGAGAACCTTTAGCTAATTTTACCTACAGTATAAAGAAAAAAAACAAAAAACAAAACAAAAAACAAAGCTTTAGCTCTGCTGCTTAACTGCAGCAGAGCTATAGTTTTTTTTGCTTCTACACATACTGGCACCACCGTGCATTCTCCGTGTGTAAACAGAGTGTGTCATGCATCTGTAAACGATGTATACATCAGGGCTACATAAGAGAAGGAGTTTTGTCGTTGAAAATAAAGCTTTGTTAGTTGGAAAAAAAAAAAAAAGACAAAACTGACTCCTAACTTTTTTAGCTGGCTAGCTCCTAGATTCAAAACAAATTTGTCAAGCCCTGCTGTACACTCTCACTGTATTAACAGTCAAGAGGTAAGTATGTGCCTAACTGTGTAGTATGTGTGGCTTTTACTAACAGGTCTTTCAGTTTCTCATTCCTGGTTTTCTTAAGCCTGGGTTCACACTGATGCGGTCCAGAATTCGCAGCGTTTTCTGTGGGAATTCCATACCGCATCAGAATTGCACCCTGTTCATGCGCTCTGCTGCGGGTGTGTATGTCAAGATAACAACACCCCAAAAATGGTCCGCAAAACGCAGTGCGTTGGGCAGAATCGGATTGTATAGGTGTGAATACCCATGCGATCTGATTCTACTGTGGACCCAAAAAAGGGTCCTGCACCTTTTTGGTGTGGATGCGGTGCGATTTGAGCCATATATAATGTAATGTAATTCGCATGTGACTTGCACAGTACTGTGGTGGGGTTCCTGTGTGAATCACATGCGATGTACCGCACCCCATGAGTGTGAACCTAGCCTCAAGCAGATTAATCTTACACTGAACTGGCATTAAAAACATGAATTTGTCTGCATCTGAACTTCTATTGGAGAATCCAAGTAGCATATCAGTGAGGGATACCCGTTTCTTTCTAAAAGTGTAGGAAACCATTAACCTCTCGCCTACTGGGCACGTATACCCCCTTCCTGCGCTGGCCAATTTTCAGCTTTCAGTGCTGTCGCACTTTGAATGACAATTGCGCGGTCATGCAACACTGTACCCATATGAAATTTTTATCACTTTTTTGAGACTATCAGATAGAGCTTTCTTTTGGTGGTATTTAATCACCTCTGGGTTTTTTATTTTTTGCTAAACAAACCAAAAACAACTGAAAATTTTGAAAAAAAAAAACGTTTTAGTTTTTGTTTTAAAATTTTGTAAATAAGTGATTTTTCTCCTTCACTGATATGCGCTAATGAGGCTGCAGTGATGGGCACTGATAGGTGGCACTGATGAGGAGGCACTGGTAGGTGCACTGATGGGCATTGACAGGCATCACTGATGGGCACTGAAAGGCAGCACTCATATGGCACTGATAGGCAGAACTGACTGGCACAGATAGGCAGCACTGACTGGCACAGATAGGCAGCACTGACTGGCACAGATAGGCAGCACTGACTGGCACAGATAGGCAGCACTGACTGGCACAGATAGGCAGCACTGACTGGCACAGATAGGCAGCACTGACTGGCACAGATAGGCAGCACTGACTGGCACAGATAGGCAGCACTGACTGGCACAGATAGGCAGCACTGACTGGCACAGATAGGCAGCACTGACTGGCACAGATAGGCAGCACTGACTGGCACAGATAGGCAGCACTGACTGGCACAGATAGGCAGCACTGACTGGCACAGATAGGCAGCACTGACTGGCACAGATAGGCAGCACTGACTGGCACAGATAGGCAGCACTGACTGGCACAGATAGGCAGCACTGACTGGCACAGATAGGCAGCACTGACTGGCACAGATAGGCAGCACTGACGGGCACAGATAGGCAGCACTGACGGGCACAGATAGGCAGCACTGATAGGCGGCACTGACGGGCACTGATAGGTGGCACTGAAAGGCAAGTCAGATGAGCACTGATATGTGGCATTGATGTGCACTGGTAGGCACTGATATGTGGCATTGATGTGGCACTGACAGGTGGCACTGATGGACACTTACAGGTAGCACTGCTGGGGTTACACTGATCATCAGGGCACACTGATCATCGGTGCCCTGATGATCAGTGTACATATCCCCTCCGAGGAATGCCGATTACCGGCTCTCCTCTCCTGTCAGCGTGACAGCTCGTGAAAAGAGAAATGCCGATAACCGGCATTTCCCTATATATATGAGATCAGTTGTGATTGGACACAGCTGATCACATGACGGAGCCGAAATCTTCGGCTCTTTCCGTTGATTGGTGATCCGCTGTGTCCGAGGGACACAGCGCACCGCCTTTCGCCGCGCACTCCCGGAGCCGCGCAGGCGCAGTTAGAATGGGAGGACGTCATATGACGTCCTCCCAGAACGAGAGAACCACCTTGCGTCCGTCATTTCCTTATATGTATCTAAAGCCCAAATTATATAGATTAATATAAGGCAAGTCCATCCAGTTCAACCAATAAAATAAATAAAGAGAAACCCTTTATACACTCAATCCTATACCCACAGTTGATACAGGGGAAGGTAAAAAAAAAAAAAAAATGATGTTAGACTAGAACCTCTGTCACGTTTTGCGGTCTGTGTCACCATTGGAGAGATTTACCATCTCTATTTGTCCCTGTGAGTTCCTCACTGTGTGGAGCTCTCCTTTTGACACAGCCTATTTTATATATACTTTATTAAGCACCCGATAGTTTTAATAGTTTATTTTCTTTATACATGCTAGGAAAGAAGGTTTTCTCACATTATAAACGTAGCATATCAAACATTATGAAATACAATGTTGGTAAAAAAAAAAACCTAAAAAAATAAATTAATGAAAAATAACTGTAAAAAATTCCTAAGAAATGGCTGAATTTCAATAAGAGAGGTCTATGATGTACCATCTGGGCGGCACAGTGGCTTAGTGGTTAGCACGTCTGCTGTGCATTAAATGAGTCATGGGTTCGATTCCCAACCATGGAGCCTCCTGCATGGAGTTTGCATGTTCTCCCTGTGCTTGCGTGGCTTTCCTCCGGGTACTCCGGTTTCCTCCCACACTCCAAAGACATGCTGGTATGTTACTTGGCTCCTGTCTAAATTGTCCTAGTTTCATCCCTAGCTTTGCGGGATCTCCTGCATGGTAGGGGTTGGGAAAGGATCTGGCAACCTACCCCTGTAAAATAATTGCTAAGTGAATTCATGGAAAAAGTTGCTTACGAGTGACCGTAAGCGACTTTTTCCATGAATTCAACTTAGGCCATGCAATCGCCGAGGGTCGGATACAACTGAATGGATAGATAGATGATGTACCATCACACTACATTATGTAAATCAATGTAATATAGCAATAAGTATATACTAACCAAGAGTATGTACAAATATGACAAAATGATCCCTTTATCTTCAGAACTGATCCATGTTACAATGGCAGTCAGAAAACATGTGAAAGGACAGATAGGTCTAACAAGCAACAGTGTTATAAGAAATGGAATGTAATATACCAAAAATAAGCAATTGTTCTTGCTACATCTATGATCCCGTGGTTCTGGAGATGTTAAATGTTAAAGCAGGATTAAACCCAAAAGGCAAACATTTATTATATTGCAGCTTACCAGTTCTTAGATGTGATGGCTGCATTAGTTTTCTTTTTTAGGCTTTCTTTTATTTTCCAGCCAGTAAGTTTGTTGCTTTTCAACAGAACATGCTGTTCTGCAAATGTAGCAGTTACAGGGTTGAGACAAACAATTTTCTGACCAGAGTGCTTACAATGATCAGCTTTTTATGTAAACCATTTATCCCAGAAGGGAAAACATCTATTTGCTGTAATTGCTTATAAAGTGTTAGCTCAATGTGTTAATGTATCTAAATTTTCTAGTACATCAAACACTTCCCTTCTCCCAGATTGACAATGCTACTGTCCAAACGGTGCCCCCTGTGCTCCTTCATTCAGAGTGGGGGCACTCTAATACAGGAGGTGTGCTACTGGCCAGATCACCATGGTTTTACATTTAATACCGCTTCAAGTTTTACTTGTAATTTGTAGTCTGCAATTGTATATACAGTACTATGAATTCCTTCAAGGGCTGTAGTGGACCATAACAGATGGGAAATGTTCAGTTTCTCTGATATACGGATATTCACTGTTATATGTATATTTAAAAGTTACAAAACTAAGTGACATATATGTAGACTACTGAATACAGTACTGTCTAGGTTTTGTTTTGTCTTGTTGGAAATACACCATTAACCTCTTGCCGATCACCTAAAGTGTAAGTGCAGCGGCAAGAAAAATGGGTCCTAATGTCCGCACAGTGATCGAGTTGTCAGATAGCTCCCAATCACGTGACCATTGTGACAGCCAATCACTGGTCTTATGACTAGGATGTCTAGCACATTATGCAGGACTTACCTTGAAATGAAGCCCTCCAGCAGAGCACTGTCAGGGCTCCACATGGCTTCCATCTTCACACTGTCTTCCTTCCGGGTTTGCAAGCTCTGATCGTCTGACTGGCCGAACTGCAATGATGTCACTCCCGCGCATGCGCACGGGAGTCCCGGGCCAGGGCACAGTGCTCTTAAGGAATGGCATGGATATGCCGTTTCTTCAGAGCACATGCGCTGGGTATCAAAAAAAGCCAATATCTCCTAAAAGGTGGACGTCTAGGAGATACTAATTTTACCTACAGGTAAGCTTTATTAGATTAAATTGAAAAGTATGGGAATCAAAAATAAACCCCACACATTGAAACTAATCAAACATCTCTGAACATCTTACTCACAGTAGCTTCTTCCCTTCCTAGCAGCACATTTGCAACAACTTTGCCTGTCATATACAACTTTATCAAAACCTCCTATAGTCAGAACAAAGGGAAATACTCACGTGGTTGGCAGTTACAGCAAAAAACTGCAAGTTCTGGAGCTGGCCAATTTCAGCCGGGATGCTTGTTAGGGTATTGTGGCTCAGGTCTAGATGTCGCAGCTTTCGACAGTAGCACAGTTGTGGTGGTATTTTATCAATTTTGTTGCGGTTAAGATACAGGCGCTCAAGGCTTGCCAGATTGCCAATCTGAATGGGTATGTAGGCAATATGGTTGTACCAGAGCTTCAAGCAAGTGAGTCTATGTAGGTGCTGGAAGCTGATGATTTCCTCAATGGTTTTTAAATTGTTGTCTTTCAAATCGATTTCCTGAAGATTGTGAAGACTAAAAATGGAGTGTGGGATCCTCTCTAAGTCACAGCGTACCAGTTCTAGCTCAGTTAGGTTCACCATTTTTTTAAGACTGTTGAGAACCATTAATTTGGTGCCTTCATTGTTTACTGAAAGCTTCTGCAGATGGACACCTACATCAGTCACCACCTGGGGCAGTTTGGTAAGGTTACTCTTCAGTCTCAACACTTTCAACCTCTTAAGTTCACGGAGACCATCTATGACTATATATCTATTGTTTTCAGCGCTCAAGTTCCCAGTGAGGTGCAACTCCTCAAGGTTTTTTAAACTATAGATCCATAAAGGAATCTCTTTAATATCTGTAAATTTAATGTGTAGAGATTTGAGATTTTCTCTGAGAAAAGCCAAGGCTGGAGACTCAATTTTAGCTGCTGTGTGGTATAACCAGAGTTCTTTCAAGCCTGTGAGCTGGGCAATACTAGGTGGGATGGTCACATCAGGTATTAGTTCCAGCTTGAGCACTTCCAGCTCCACAAGGTCAAACACAGTGTCAGGTATCCCGCTAAGCATGAAAAGATGAAGCTCAAGTTTCTCCTGGGAATTTTTGGTGATGCGTTGGCGTAGTTTGTCCAGTGTCCATTCATGGTTGAGATTGAGTTGCCTCAATTTGTTCTCGCTGACTTCAGACAAAAAAACAGCAAAACGTTTAGAGTAAAGTGGGTCATATTGATCTATGAGGTGTAGCATGAAAGCAAAGTCATTCTTGACATCTGGAATGTCACTGTAGCTGCTCTCTTCACGAATGGATTCAAAGGAATATTTTTTCAAGGATCGTCTTAGCATCCACCAGAGGGTGTACACACAGACCAGACCATAAAAGCCCACAAGGCTGATGTAGAATGAGGCCAAGATTTTAAATAAGGTGGCAAGTGGATGGGCACATCGGTACATTCGATAGCCAGTGAGGCTCTCAATGTCCACCTTACAATCCACATCAAAGGTGATGCTGCTAACATAGTACACAGTGTAACAGAGAATCAGAATAAATTTGATAACTTTGATGATTGTTTGCCGCATATAGAGCCTGTAGACTATATCCCCTTCTTCCACATGAGTCCTAAACTTTTTCACCTTCTCAAATAATGCTTTGGCCTGCTCACCCTCCTTCTTATCGAGCACCCCCGTTTCTGACCTGTCCACAATTCCTTGCTCCACTCTGGATTTGCTCCTCTGCAGCATGGGTACAGTTGCTTCTACATCTTCACTGGCTGTAGAAGACTTTTTGTCAACTGAACCATTCATCTTTCCACCTGAAGGTTTAGGATCACTCTCTTCCACCACAGTCTCTGACAAGGCCCGAGTAGTCCAAGGCGAGTCAAAACATTTTAGCAGGATAGAGACAAAATGCTCTAGTTTGGAGCTGGTCCGAGGAAACTTGAACCAGAAATTGCTACATGCCAGGAAGATCAAAGTGTGCAACAACACTAGATAAGGAAAGTATTTTGCAAACCAATGTAGACGGTTTTCATAGCACACAGCATCCACATAGTTGTACTGATGTCTATCCAAGTCATATTTTATGCCTGTGGGGCCTAGTGTTTCTGGAGGCACCATGCTAGAGTTTGGATATTCAGGTTCTGCAGGTGCCCAGGCCCGGTAGGAATCATTACAGCTGTCATGTGTGACCCATTTACAGGGAAGGCAGATCATCTTATCCTGGGTGACCTGCAAGGTGCCTCCAAACACTGCTATCATAAGCATGACAATGGAAATGTAGTCTGTGAATACATCCCACCAGGGCTTAAGGATTCTGTAGGCTGGCTGTGTGTCAGCAAAGTACCGCAGCTCTGTCACTGGAATCATGGCTCACCTGGTAACAAGAAAACAGAACAGGTTTCACTAATAACCAGAATCCCAGAACATAGGTTTAACATGTATTTATAATCAGCAGAGGACAGGTAAGGACAAATCACTACAAGAGGAAGACAAGATTAATTATATCTCACATAGAAAAAATCCTGCAAAATATCATTCCCAAAGTGGATTTACTCACCCCCACAGGAATACAAGGGACGCACTGATACTTTCACAATGATCTGTTCTGTTCCTGTGAAAACCCTAAGCTACTCCATTTTTTTTAAGGAGAAAGTTAAAAAATAGGCAGCATTTGGTAGTCAGACAAGAATAAATCGTGGTTTATTTCCCTGTACAATACAATTTGTGCTAGGGAAATAAGATAATCTTTATAATATATTCCACCACATGCATGATTTAAACACAAGTTCCAGACAAATACTCCCTTTACCTGCGGCAATAGGGACAAGATATTTTCCTTACACAATTTAATGTATGTTTAGGACTGTGATTAAAGCAGAGCGCCAGTTAAAAATATAAAAAATAAAAGTCAGCAGCTACAAAAACTGTAGCTGCTGACTTTTAACCACTTTCCTACCGGGCACTTATACCCCCTTCCTTACCAGGCAAATTTTCATCTTTCAGCGCTGTCGCACTTTGAATAATTGCGCGGTCATGCAAATTGTACCCATATGAAATTTTTATCATTTTTTTTCTCATAAATAGAGCTTTCTTTTGGTGGTATTTAATCGCCTGTTTACTTTTTGAGCTATAAACAAAATAAGTGCAAAAATTTTGAAAAAAAAAAGAAAAAAGGTTTTTGTTTCTATTATAAAATTTTGCAAACAGGTAATTTTTTTCCTTCACTGATGTGCGTTGATGAGGCAGCACTGGTGGGCACTGATAGGCAGCACTGATGGGCACCGATGGGTGGCACTAATGAGGTGGCACGGAGAGGCGGTACTGATGGGTACCGACAGGCGGCACTGACTGGTGTCACTGCTAGGCATTGACTGGCGCAAGTGCTGGGCACTTACTGTTGGCACTGACTGGTAGCACTGCTGGGCTGCACTGGTGGGTGGCATAGGTGGGTGGCACTGCTGAGCACCGATCATCAGGGCACTGATCTTCAGTGCCGATCGCTGCTCTGACAACTGCCGATTGTCGGCAGTACTTTCCTCGCGCTCTGACAGCGTGAGGAAAGTGCAGCTGAGAACCGGCAATTGCATTTCACTGTGATCAGCATGTCATTGGACACAGAAGATCAAATGGTAAAAGGCCGCTGTGATTGGCCTTTTACCATATCACTTGATCATGGAGATCACCAGGGGCGTGCAGGAGAGCGCATTCTGGGAGGACGTCATATGACGTCCACCCAGAACTGGCCGGCCGCAGTGCAGCAGTCATTCGGCTATCTGCGGTCAGCAACTAGTTAAAAAAAAAACACACTTACCTGTCCCCCGAAACAGCTGTGTCCTCACCGCAGCCAGTGTCACCAACCATTCTCTCTCCTCAGCGCCGGCATCTTAAGTGTGGGCACGTGGCTGTAACAGCTTGTGGCTTCTCAGCTGGGTGACCACTGCACATGCGCGAGTAGCACTATGCCTTGTAAATGGTCACATAGTCTTCTGGGACCTGTCACGTGGAGGACAACTTCCGCTTCTGATTGCCTAGGCAATCACAGTGAAGTAGGAGCGGATATGAAGCCTTAAGCAGAACTTGCACTTTAAGTGGAGCTCAACCGAAAAGTGGATGTAAATCCAAACAATGAATTTCTCTCATTTCCTTTCGATCTGTTAAAAGTGATTGTACAGGTAAAAAGAAAAATCACTACTTACCTGCTCTTTACAATGGTTTTGCACAGAGCAGCCCGGATCCTCCTTTTCACAGGTCCCCCGCATGCACTCCTGGCTCCCCCCCCCCTGCCGAGTGCCCCCATAGCAAGCCGCTCCCGAGCTGGCTCATAAGACACACAGAGCATGGCTCAGTCCTAGCCCCCACTCCCTTCTCACTGGCTGTGACTGACAGCAGCAGGAGTCAATGGCTCTCGCTGCTGTGTCTGAGCCAATGTGGAGGGAAAGAGCCGAGAGAGCCACCGCTCTTGTGCACATCTCTGGATCGGGCTCAGGTAAGTATTAAGGGGGGCTGGGGAGCTGCACACTGAAGGTTTTTTACTTTCATGCATAGAAAGCATTTTGTAATATCAGTCTGAAAATTTCAAAACCATGTCTGATCAGTGTATGCTTTCTCATTATCTGTTAAACCCAAATCTTAGGTTACCAAATGATGGCAAAAAATGACATTACCTGCAGCTCTGAGTACCTTGCTGTATAAATTCTCCTTACAGGTATCTCTATCAAATGATTATTAATTTCATGACTATTAAAGCATACCTATGGTCAAAGTTTAAAATCATACATTTGTTTATATTATTTCTAGCCTACTCCTATTATTCTGAAGTTGGTAAATTTACTTTATGAAGATCCCTACACATTTACTTCCTAGAATGTGTGGATGGGTGAATCAAGCCATTTTTTTTGTTCAATCCCATTGGTTGAACGTTAAAAAAAAAAAAAAAAAAAAAAAAAAAAAAAAAAGCTTAAGGTGCACCTTCCCAATATAGCAGATATTCCTTACAACCACTATGTCTCGGTTACCTTCCTCTTTTTATATGTTCCTTTAACATACAGTTCTTGTACATGGGAATTTTAAGCACATTTTTCCCTATCGTAATTGAACATTACATTTAGGGCTACAGCAATATCCCCTATAGAATTGTTGTTTTGAACATGATCAAGACAAAAGTATGTTGTATTCCTTTGTGGAATTTAAAGAATATATGGGAAAATGTTTAACAGCACTGAGTGCTCCAAAATGGATATGTTCTAAACATCAGCTTCGAAGATCTCATTGACAGGAAGTCACACGCTGATGCTGGGAAATTAGAGGCCTACTGTCAAGGGGCTGTGTTACGGGTTAACCAATGCATTGCTGAAAGTTTAATAGAACAATACAACACTAAATGCCTAGGGTTCAATACCCAGCAACCCTCCAGATCTAAAGGGCAGACACTAAGTCCAGGAAGCCATAATTCCCAACAAAGTAAAGTGAAACTTTAGTTAAAACTTTTTTCAATTTGAAAATTTAATGTGGAAAAGTTAGAACTTCTGTTAGTAAGTGAAGAGTAACCTCCCAGCATGGACAAAGACAGCAATACAAATCTGACAGAGGTTCAAAGATTTCCACCCTCTAGCTCAGTGGTCTCCAAACTGCATCCCTTCGCTTTCCTTTATCTGGCCTTTGTAACATCATTTCTCCCACTGATTTGAGGCAATATTCCTTCCCCCGCCACCAAAAATGTGTTAATATTCTTCCACTGACACCAAAGATGGGACACGAATTCTTCTCACTATGGAGATATTACCAACACACCATGGATCTTCAAGTTGCGTCCAAATGTTTTTCTTTTGGAAGCATGATCGCATCACAAACAAGACATACCTGACGAAAGGGTCTTGCGTGACTCCAAAACGTTGCACTCTTGTGATGGAATCATGCTTTAATAAAAATCATTTAGACTAGGGATGCACCGAAACATCGGCCACAAATAACCCTATCGATATATTGCCGATAGGAAAAATTTAGCCGATACAGTGGAACAGTGTTTGGGGGGTCTGGTTGGCAGAGAAAGGTAGGAGAGGAGCAGTGTACACACTGCCGGTTTTTAAATGTAATTCCAGGCTTTTTTTTCCCTCTTCACTATAGCTCACAGAAAAACTGATTCTTTTAGCTTGGGGAAAGTGACAGGTCATTCTTTGAGTTAGTGAAGAAAAAAAAAAAGCTGGTAATTACAATTAAAACAGAGAATGTCCTGTCACTTTCCCCAAGCTAAAAGAAACAAAGTTTCTTTTTAGTTTCTTTCACTGAGTTAAAAGAAACAAAGTTTTTCTGAGCCATAGTGACAAAAAAATCTGGCAATTTCATTTAAAAACCTACACTGACATATAATGACATCCAGTGAGGGAGCCTCTCTGTATACACTGCTCCTCCCCTGATGCTACCTTGCACACACTGCCCCCCCCTACAAAGATGACCTGTCACTCAAATGCTATCACATAGGAGACTATTGGTCCCCTATGTGATAGCAATAAAATCATCACTTATGAAAAAAAAAAAATTAAAAAAAAAAAAAAAAAAAAAAAATAATATATATATATATATATATATATATATATATATATATATATATATATATATATATATATATATATATATATATATATATATACACACACACACATACATACATACACACACACATATATATATATATATATATACACAGTCAGGTCCATAAATATTGGGACATCAACACAATTCTAACATTTTTGGCTCTATACACCACCACAATGGATTTGAAATGAAACAAACAAGATGTGCTTTAACTGCAGACTGTCAGCTTTAATTTGAGGGTATTTACATCCAAATCAGGTGAATGGTGTAGAAATTACAACAGTTTGCATATGTGTCTCCCACTTGTTAAGAGACCAAAAGTAATGGGACAATTGGCTTCTCAGCTGTTCCATGGCCAGGTGTGTGTTATTCCCTCATTATCCCAATTACAATGAGCAGATAAAAGGTCCAGAGTTCATTTCAAGTGTGCTATTTGCATTTGGAATCTGTTGCTGTCAACTCTCAAGATGAGATCCAAAGAGCTGTCACTATCAGTGAAGCAAGCCATCATTAGGCTGAAAAAACAAAACAAACCCATCAGAGAGATAGCAAAAACATTAGGCGTGGCCAAAACAACTGTTTGGAACATTCTTAAAAAGAAGGAACGCACCGGTGAGCTCAGCAACACCAAAAGACTCGGAAGACCACGGAAAACAACTGTGGTGGATGACCGAAGAATTCTTCCCCTGGTGAAGAAAACACCCTTCACAACAGTTGGCCAGATCAAGAACACTCTCCAGGAGGTAGGTGTATGTGTGTCAAAGTCAACAATCAAGAAAAGACTTCACCAGAGTGAATACAGAGGGTTCACCACAAGATGGAAACCATTGGTGAGCCTCAAAAACAAGAAGGCCAGATTAGAGTTTGCCAAACGACATCTAAAAAAGCCTTCACAGTTCTGGAACAACATCCTATGGACAGATGAGACCAACATCAACTTGTACCAGAGTGATGGGAAGAGAAGAGTATGGAGAAGGAAAGGAACTGCTCATGATCCTAAGCATGCCACCTCATCAGTGAAGCATGGTGGTGGTAGTGTCATAGCGTGGGCATGTATGGCTGCCAATGGAACTGGTTCTCTTGTATTTATTGATGATGTGACTGCTGACAAAAGCAGCAGGATTAATTCTGAAGTGTTTCGGGCAATATTTGCTCATATTCAGCCAAATGCTTCAGAACTCATTGGACGCCGCTTCACAGTGCAGATGGACAATGAACCAAAGCATACTGCAAAAGAAACCAAAGAGTTTTTTAAGGGAAAGAAGTGGAATGTTATGCAATGGCCAAGTCAATCACCTGACCTGAATCCGATTGAGCATGCATTTCACTTACTGAAGACAAAACTGAAGGGAAAATGCCCCAAGAATAAGCAGGAACTGAAGACAGTTGCAGTAGAGGCCTGGCAGAGCATCACCAGGGATGAAACCCAGCGTCTGGTGATGTCTATGCGTTCCAGACTTCAGGCTGTAATTGACTGCAAAGGATTTGCAACCAAGTATTAAAAAGTGAAAGTTTGATTTATGATTATTATTCTGTCCCATTACTTTTGGTCCCTTAATAAGTGGGAGGCACATATGCAAACTGTTGTAATTCCTACACCGTTCACCTGATTTGGATGTAAATACCCTCAAATTAAAGCTGACAGTCTGCAGTTAAAACACATCTTGTTCGTTTCATTTCAAATCCATTGTGGGGGTGTATAGAGCCAAAAATGTTAGAATTGTGTCGATGTCCCAATATTTATGGACCTGACTGTATATACACACACACATACATACACACACATACATGAAAGTAGAAAAAAATACAAAAAAAAAAAAAATTGGAGCCTCCCCACCTCCACATACGCGGACATTTTGGTTTCGCTTCGGTTTTCGGCCACATGCATTCTGAATTTTCGGTGTCAGTTTCGGCATCAGAATTTTCATTTCGGTGCACCACTAATTTGAACTCAACCTACAGATCCATGGTGTGCTGGCAAATATCTCCATTGAAACATTTATGATCCAGTCTGGTGGTTGTTGCAGAACCCAGTATACTAAAGCCTTTTCCAGAAACGTGTGCAATGGGAATATGGAGGGTTACTATTCTGATCGCTGACACCATAAATGGGGCGCTATTCTGTCCACAGATACCATTTTCTACTCCCACTGGCCACGGCCCAACCCCCAAAGTCTAAAGGCCGGTAGACTAGCCCTTTGTTTAGAACATTTGAAGCTAAATATACAGTGCATTCATAAAGTATTCATACCCCCGTCACTTTTTTACATTTTATGTTGCAGTCTGTTACTACAGGTCTTTAAATTCATATTTTTTCCTCTTTAATCTACACTCAGTACCCTGTAATGACAAAGAGAAAACAGAATTTAGAAATGTTTTCAAAGGTATAAAAATGGAAAAATCCCATTGGCATAAGTATTCAGACCCTTTGAAACACCACTTTAGCTCAGGTGCCTCCCATTTCTCTTGATTGTTGCTGAGATGTTTCTATATCTTTATTGGAGTCCACTTGTGGTGCATTAAATTGATCGGAAATGATTTGGAAAGGCACACACCTCTCTATAAAAGGCCTCACAGCTGACAATGCATACTGTATCAGAGCAAAAGCCAAGAGGTCAAAGAAATTGCCTGCAGCACTCCGACAGGATTGTTGCAAGGCACAGATCTGGGGAAGGCTACAAAAAATTTCTGCTGCATTGACTGTTCCCAAGAGCACAGAGGACTCCATAATTCTCAAATGGAAGAAGTTTAGCACAACCAGGACTCTTCCAAGTGCTGGTTGTCCGGCCATGCAGAGCAATCAGGGGAGAAGAGCCTTCGTAAGAGGTGAATAAGAACCTGATGGTCACTCTGACTGAGCTTCAGAGATCCTGTGTGGAGACGAGACAAAATTCCAGAAGGGCAACCATCATTGCAGCCCTCTACCGATCTGGGCTTTATGGCAGAGTGGCTAGACTGAAGCCTCTCCTCTGTGCAAAACACAAGAAAGTCCATTTGGAGTTTACAAAAAAAAGCATCCGAATGACTCTCAGACTGAGGAACAAGATTCTCTGGTCTGATGAAACCAAAATTGAACAGTTTGGCCTCATTTCTAAATGTTATGTCTGGAGGAAACCAGGCACCACTCATCACCTGCCCAATACCATCGAACAGTGAAGCATAGTGG
Organism: Staurois parvus; assembly: GCF_062004578.1. Taxonomy (NCBI): domain Eukaryota; kingdom Metazoa; phylum Chordata; class Amphibia; order Anura; family Ranidae; genus Staurois; species Staurois parvus. The sequence continues at coordinate 9,021,900 of NW_028317864.1, forward strand.
TGTTTTTCAGCAACAGGGACTGGGAGACTGGTCAGGGTTGAGGGAAAGCTGAATGGAGCAAAGTACAGAGATATGCTCAATGATACAGTGCTCAGGACCTCAGACTTGGGTGAAGGTTCACCTTCCAACATGACAGCGATCCTAAGCACACAGTCCAGACAACCATGGAGTCTCTTAGGGCCAACTCGGTGAATACCCTAGAGTGGCTCAGCCAGAGTCCTGACTTGAACCCTATTGAACATCTCTGGAGAAACCTGCAAATGGCTCTCCATCGACTGTCCCCATCCAGCCCGACTGAGCTTGAGAGGATTTGCAAAAAAGAATGGCAGAAAATCTCCCAATCCAGATGTGCACTGCTTGCAAGTCATACCCAAAAAGACTTGATGCTGTCATTGCTGCTAAATGCACTTTAACAAAGTCCTGAGTACAGGGTATGAATACTTAAGTACAAGTGATATTTCTTCTTTTTTTTTTTTCTTTTCAATAGGTTGACAGACATTTCGAAAATTCTGTTTTCACTTAATCATTATGTAGTATCAGGCTGCAACAGAACAAAATTGAAAAGAGTGAAGGGGGTCTGAATACTTTTTGAATGTACTGTATATATTATAAAAAAAACACATGTAAATTGAAATATTTTTATATATATTAGATATATGTTACACACACCGATCAACCATAACCTTATGACCCCTTATTACAGTAAATAACATCTATTATCTTGAGAAAGAGAGATATATATATATATATATATATATATCGACGATACAACAGCACCTGAAAGTGGGTGGGGATATATCAGGCAGCAGGTGAACATGCTGTCCTTTGAGTCAATATATTTAAAGGAAGAATGGGCAAGCATAAGGATTTGCACAAGTCTGAAAAGGGCCAAATTGTAAAGACTAGATGACTGGGTCAGGGCAGTTCCAAAATTGCAGCTCTTTTAGAATGTTTCTGGTCTGTAGTAGTCAGGACCTACCAAAAGCAGAATAATAAAGAAAAAAAAACAGTGACCTGGGCCCGGTCATGGTTCATTGATGCATTGCGAAGCAAAGGTTGGCCCATGTATCCCGATCCAATAGAAGAGCTACTGTAGCTCAAATTACTGAAAAAAGTTAATGCTGGTTCCAATAGCACGGTGTCAAAATATACAGTGCATTGTAGTTTGTCGTGTATGAGGTTTCATATTCTAAGAGGTCCAAAAACGTAACCAAGATTTGTCTCCATACACGCTCCCTCTAAGTTGCTATTGACAAGCTCAGTAAATAGGCAGGGCTGGGTTCATAAACAGTCTTTCCACACAGTACAGCCATGCTGAATCATTCCATCAGGCCACACACAAGGTCACCTCTCACAAGGCCAAGCCATCAAATGAAATAAACAAAGCAAGCATCCTTAACAAGAAATGTACAAGCATCCCCCTACCAGCATGTCCTACCAACAAGACCGCAGAGACGTAATGGATGCACGCTGCAATGCTATGAAGAAGTATTAACTACTACAATCCATTCTATATGTATCGGTTAATATGCTCTACAGGATCTCTTGGGACAACTTGCCATAACTGTGCCAAATAGATATTAACAAGCCAGCAAGATCAGGGTCAATTCAAGAAAATCTAAGGTATGCCTTACTAGGAACATACCTGAAATTTGTATATAATTAGTAGGCACTCCCCACTCATGATGGGGAAAATGGAGTGATGGCATCTTGCTGCAACTCATAACATCTCCTCTGCTTAGCTGAATCACAAATGATACCAGATCCATTTTTACAAGCTTTGATGAATGGGACACACTACTCCTTACAGTGGGGAGGAGTCAGCTCATTCTTGCACACAGCAGGATTCAAAATAATGCTTTATAATGCATTGAATTATTAAAACATATTTTAAACCCATCAACTAAAATGTCATAAAAGCTTTCACAAGTTCATGCAGTTTTTACGTCATTTTCAATACTGTAAAGCTTCCTTCACATGGGCGTTTAGCCGCACACTCCGGACTGCAGCAGCAAGAATCAGCAGATTCTTGCAGCTGGAATGACAGGTTCATGCAAATAATGACGGCCGCATCAGTCAGCAAGGATTATAGCAGCTGTCGCATGTAGTCGCACATAAAGTGGTTACTTGTAGTTAGGGACAGGCGTCTGGGCCTGGACACAGTCAAATCTGCATGAATTTGCTGATTCTTGATGCTGGAATACACTGTATGCCGCTAAACGCTAATGTGACAACTGTCTTAATCTGCAGGTTAATTAAAAGCAGTAATAACCCAAAAGAAAACATAGTGCAGCTTACCAATTCTTAGATGTGATGGCTGCATTAGTTTTCTTTTTTTAGGCTGTTTTGATCTGGTGAAGCAGCCAGCAAGTCTGTTGTTTTTCAAAAGCAGAAGAATGTAATCAGTTTACATGAGACCAACCACTCAACACTGACAGGTTCTAAAAATGATCAGCTTTTATTTATTCATGCAAAACCTTTATCCCAAAAGGATACAGGTGGTAACTGATTATAAAGCCGGCCATAGATGGAGTGAGGGAGCCGTCGCTGCCAGGAGAACACAGTGATTACTGCTAGCGGCTATAATAGCTGCTACCAATAATTGCATGTAAAATCCGACAGGCTGGTTGTACCCAAGCAGGGGCGGACTGACAACTCATGGGGCCCCCGGGCAATAGAGGATCATGGGGCCCCTGTGTCCTTGCCCAAACTCAAAAAAGCCTATGAAAAAGGTACCAGGGGCATCTCATGGGGCCCCCTACTGACCCGGGCCCTCGGGCAGTGCCCGAGTTTCCAAATGGTCAGTCCGCCCCTGTACCCAAGTTGATTGATCGATCAACTTGGGTACATTCACCCTCCCACACATGGTTCAAACCTCGGTGTATTACTGGCCAGATCACCGGGTGAAAGTAGAGAAAAACAAGCCAAGGAAAGGAAAACCGATGCAGCCACCACACCTATTGATTGGTAAGCTGCAATACAATACATTTTTGGTTTTGGGTTTATTACTGCTTGAAGAGACACCTGGTAAACCTGTCAGTTTATTTAGATTACAGGGGCAAACTGTTCCAGACAGTGGTCATCAAACCTTTATAACAAGGACACAAATAGCAACAAACACATCTATGTTTCAGAAAAAAGGTTAGAACCAATGTTGGCTTTCATTGCTCTCACATCCCTCAATTCCCATTCCGGTAAACAAGGTCACTAGGGCAGTAAATGGGGGAAATATCACCAATGGAGATCTTGGCTGTATGACAAGTTCGGCCCTGGGTGCTGAATGAAAGAAATCACTACATTTTCCCATCCATGCTATAGAACATGGATGCATCACTTTGCAGTGTTCACTATTGTGTTCTGACAGCTGGTACTGTTTGGTCAAGCCTTTTCCACCTGGCTTCTTTGACAAAAGTCAGTTGAACCAGGTAGTGCCAACAGGACCACAACTCATTATCAATTTCAGCAGACTCGGCCAGGAATCAACGAAAACTTGATCAGTGTATGGTTAGGTTAAGAAGGCCATGTGTAGAATGTCTCCATAGTGTCCTATACTGCAGATCTCATATGGAGATAAACAATGGTTACAGGGGGCACATTGTAGATGAAATAAACATAGTGAACTCCGCTACCTGTGACATAATAGTAGGCGGAGGACCCAGGGAAAACGGACCATTAGAGACAAAAAAAAAAAGAAAAGATCCTTACAGAAACAAGTCACATCACCATTGTAGGGGGGAAAAAAAATGTTGTCTATTGTTACCTTAAAATAGTTTCAGAACAGAGCAGCATATATATATATATATTTGTGGGGATTGCACACATTTCCTTCTTTGAATTCTGTGACACGTAGTCACTATGCCCTGTGAGTAACATTGCAGTGTCACACATTTCACAGAGCCCGCCTTCTGAACTACAGAGTAGCTGAGAGGAGGAGTTTCAGGGGGTGGAGTCATTACAGCAATCACTGTCTGCAGGTTCCATGGGATATGCAGTCCTTCAGCTTCTATACACAATTTGTTTTCTTATTCAGCCAGCTTATTGAAATGAAAAAAATAAAAACTAACAGATCCCTCTATCCCAAACAAACAAGACGGATGGAGGTCATACACCCACCAGGCCTCACCCCCACCACTCTCAGCTGGGACATTGCATTGACTGTAGAGTCTGGCGCTGGCAGAATACATTGATCAGTGTCTGCATGCGATTGTCAAGAAAAAAAAAATCCAAAATGTCCCTAGAAGCCAACTAAATGATCAATTTCTGTCAGGTGGGGGATGGCCAGACACTGACTGCTGAACTGGCATGTACATGAATCTGTTGCATGGATGGAGGACAGACTTCTAATGAGTGTCTAGGACATACTTTGTGAATTCCCTGGATGCCTCTGGAGTATTAACAACAGCATAACATAACAAAGCCCTGTAACCAGGAGGGTTGTTAACTACAGGGCTATGTGTTTGGTATGGTTATTGTTGCTAAAGCAAGCCAAAGATGATACAATTTTCTTTCCTTCCATCATGGGTTGATGTGGGAATCAGTTCTGCAACGCTACTGTATTGACACAGCCAGCAGAACACAATGATCATGGTTAGCGACTACAGCCGCCAGCAGTGATCGCATGCAAACAAATCTGACAGGCTAGTTGTACTGAAGTCGATCCATCGATCGACTTCAGTACAACCAGCCTTCCCATAGATGGATCAAATCTCAGCCAGTCCCTTCTGAATCGGCCAAGATTCCATCTATGGCCGGCTTTAGAAGCTGGTATACAATGTACTAAAAATTTTACGTTTGGGCAGTTAGGAGCCTCTTACGGACACTTTGCTCAAAGGTTTGTCTATCCTCAAGCGAAAGCCCAGTTAGCCAGTTCAGAAGGAACTGGCTGAATCTCGGTACCTACGTACCACTGTCTAATACAGCAATGGGCAAACTACGGCCCGGCGGACCTTTTAATCTGGCCCATGGAGCGTGATGTGAGGCTGTCAGGATGTGTGTAGGCGGGGCAGCGTGACGAACGTGAGAGGAGCTAGGCTCCTCTCACAGTCCGCCCTGAAGACCGGAACGGTGCGGGAACACGGCGAGAGGAACGCGCGGAGCAAAGGTAAGTAAATTGACACAATATGGGGAATGAATTACTATATGGGGGATGAATTACTATATGGGGGATGAATTACTATATGGGGGATGAATTACTATGCTTACTATTGGGGAATATTACTATACTTACTATGGATGACACATACACATCATTCATCTACTCTTGGTCCGGCCCCCGGGTCCAATATATGAACCCATTGTGGCCCTCAAGTCAAAATGTTTGCCCACCCCTGGTCTAATAGAAGCCAGTCTAATGACTAGCTTTTCTCAGTCTTCCTGGAAACTCAGAGCTCGACCAACAAAGGGGGGTCATGCTGAATACCTGCTTTTAGAATACAATAGAACAGCGGGAGAGACCCTTGCATCAACATCGCTTGTGTGAGAATGATGTAATGATTATTAGTATGTGACATCCGGAAGCGTTCTGTCCAGCAGTCTAAATAAATTTTTGAATTTTGTAGAATTATTTAGCAATGTTTGCTTGGTGTGTATACGTGTGCTCATGTTTCTAAACAGTCCTTTTTGCTCTGTGTCCGAGATGCAATTAAAATGGCCAAAAACATCATTTCAGGTTCTCGTGAAGTGTATTTGGTTCCCATGGTAGCAGGGGTGAGGTTATAAAAGGGCTTGAATGTGTCAGCTCCCCACCTACTGAGGAAGCCCAATCACAGGGTAAAACACGTATAGCAGGGAGGAGCCGAGCCAGTGTCATCACCGCGTGGCCATCTTGGAAGTCTGTGGTAAGCCGCGATCATTACAGGCATTGAAAACTTTAAAGTTTTTCTATTCTGTAAGTTTTTATAATCCTAATAACATGAAAATAGAGAGCACTATGGTTCCACTTTCTAGTTTTATGGTATCCACATTCTTTGATGTCTGAGCAAACCGGAAGAAAGAAATGAGTGTACATCGGGGACAAAAGAAGAAGACACGGAGTAAGCACATGAATGGAAAGTGTAACAAGCCAGCTATGACCCATGTAAGAGGTCTAACTAGGACGTGAGCAAGTTTTCCACCTATGTGGAGGAGGCACACATGGCACATGAAGAGTGAAGAAGCTTGATTTGCTTTTTTCCCCACAGCGGTTTTTGGTTATAATCAGTTATTGGAGAACGATTTCAAATGTTTATGACCGGATTTGGTCACTTTAATATGCACTATATATTTTGGTGTTCACTGGTTACTGCACTACACTATTTGTGTATGAATATTATATCTGTGGAGGTGTTGTGGAATCACAGGTACAGTGTTTGAGCGGCAACAAAATAATACAATTTTGATATGTTTAGTTTTACTATTGTTGTTCACTAATATTAGTTTTGGTTGAGCCGAATGCATTTTGTAGATGTCAGGTTTTTTTTTTTTTTTGTTCAACCTGTTGTCCTATCTACTGGACACCACAGTGATTGTAAGTAAATGTAATTCATAAAATGTAGGCAATATTACAGAGCCTGTAGTGTCCTATGGATTATTCTCTGCAGCACCATGTAGAGAAGAATTCCCAGATCAGGTTCACCACCTCCTGCACCCCCTATTCATAAAAATAAGAGGGTGCTATTGCTTCAGGACGTTGTGCTAAACACATTTGTGAAGCACGCCACCCTGAACTTTATAAATGGGCCTTTTTTAAAGCAACATTATGCCCATGTTAAGATAATGTTGTTGCTTTATAAATGGGCCTCTAAGTAAAGCTCATATTGAAATCATTTTGTAATGATGAATTTAAATCCTTATTGGGTAATGCTGCAAGAAAGAGGGATGCAAAGGTTCTCGGTTTTCATCCGTCAGCTGAACACAGAAACAAGTAATCAGCTGGCAAGAACTGTACTCTAGTATTCCACAAGCTGGGCGTCCAGAATCAAAAAAAGTACAAACACAAAATGTCCACAAAGCGCATATTCACCTGAAGGCAGCTGGATCCACCCACAACAAAAGCACATTTGTATACTGCAAGCTAGATCAGACATTGGTGGAGCACCTTCCTACAGCCAAACTCCAGGGAGATAAAACATACCATTTAATCCAGTTGCGGATTCATTAGATCATATAAAATGTATTTTTCCATACAGCTACCACTGACATTCCTGTTCAACAGAAGTAAAATTGTGAGATTGACTTCTGTCGAGCAAAAACAGCCACACATTATGGCCAGCTTTAGAACAGACATGAGTCAACTGCAGCATGGAGGTTTTCTTTTTTGTTTTGTTTTTTTAAGCCCATACTCCTTATTTTAGCAAATCAGCCTCTGAGCACTGAAGCCACAGACTGCCAGGAAACTAATTTTAAAACTAAATCAGCAACAGTCGCTCCCATATTTCTCTTACTATAGTCTGAAGTCTACGTTTAGCTAAATTCAGAAACATAAAAATCAGCACAAGGGGCATAACTTACAGTTCATATTAGGGATGCACCGATACCCTTTTTTGATCTGCGTGTATCGATAGCTCCGGTCAAGTACTCGCCAATACAGCGTGATTTGCTTCCATACATAATGTATGGATGCAAAATGTACTGCAAAGAAAAGCATGAGCTTTGAACAGGAATGACGGTGCTGACCAATCAAAAGTCGGCTCGCCCATACTGTCGTCCCTGCATAGGAGAGAGAAAGCCACAGGGATTTCAAATCCCCAGACCTGTGAAGCGGCTTTATCTTTTGTGACAGCATGGGATCGGTGAACGGAGGTTTCCCGCAACGCTCCTGTGTGAACTCTTAAGGCTATGACAAGTCTGGGTTCACACAGGAGCAGTGGGGAAACCGCAAGGAATTTGGACAGGAATCGCATTCCTGTTCAAATTGAATGTTATTGCCTCAATACATTTCTTATGGATGCAATTCGAATCGCAAAGTATCATTTTTGGGTATCGGGAGCATTTTCACGAGTACAAAAATATTGATGCATCCCTAATTAGTATGATGTTCCCCTTGTGCCGATTCCAGTCAAGTTTTCTTTATGAGAGCTTTTGGCAGCCCACTAATTGTTTTAACCCTCCACTGCACCGGAAGATTATGGCAGTAGGGTTCATAGGACAGAAGATTTCTCCTAAAACAAGACGAATCAGCACAAGGGACATATTAAGATAAATGTAAATTATGTCCCTTTTATGTTTTTGATGTTATCTAAACTTAGGCTTTAAGTCTTGATATCACTTTCCTGGAATCCAAAGCTCTATTGCTCTGCATGGTATTGGTTCAGTTTAACCACTTGCCCTCCAGAGGATTTACCCCCCTTTCCTGACCAGGCCATTTTTTGCAATACGGCGCTGTGTTACTTTAACTGACAATTGCGCAGTCATGCAACGCTGCACCCAAATTAAATTTACGTCTTTTTCCCCTCACAAATAGAGCTTTCTTTTGGTGATATTTTATTGCCTCTGTGATTTTATTATGTGCGCTATAAACAAAAAAAAGTTTGCCAATTTTGAAAATAAAACAATATTTTTGACTTTTTGCTATTAAACAGATCTAGTAAAAAAATTGTAAAAAATTTAATTTCGTCATAAATTTAGATCAAAATGTATTCTGCTACATGTCTTTGCTAAAAAAAATCCCAATACATGTAAATTAATTGGTTTACGTGAAAGTTATAGTGTTTACAAATGGCGGTATAATACTGGAATCTTTTTTTTTTTTTTTTCCAACTAGTAATGGTGGCGATCAGCAACTTATAGCGGGACTGCGAAGGGCATTCTGACTTGGTGTCACTGACATCCCCAGTGACACCAATACAGTGATCAGTGCTAATAAAAAGCACTGAGCAGGAAGGGGTTAACATGTGGGGCAATCAAAGGGTTAATGGTGTGCTGTTTTACTGTAAGCTGTGTGTGTGCTTTTAACTTTAAGCACGCCGCTTTGTATGGCTCTGCAATCAGAGCCATACAATGCAGTATGCAGGAACTGACAGGGGAGAGATCTGTATTGTTTACATACAGGTCTCTCCCCAGTCGGTAATACTCAGTAATACTCAGAGATCGCCGGGTGCCAACGAGGAACCACCGGCCGGGACACGGTGATTGACAGCTGAGCGAGCGCACACGGTCCCCCCTACCCAGAACTGCAAAATTTTATATATATATATATATATATATATATATATATCTATCTATCTATATATATATACACACACACACATATATATATATATATCTATATCTATATCTATCTATCTATATATACACATACATATACACACACACATGTGATTATGCACACCCATGCCATCCTGTAGCATTATTTCTGCTAATGGGTGGCGCAGGATCAGGTAAAAAAAAAAAAAAATTGTCCAACCTTTTGACCTTCCTGGGCCACATTGGAAGAAGACGAATAATCTAGGGCCATACATAAAATACAATAACAATAAGGATACCTGATGAACAAAAAAAGTCGGACAGATCACAAATTAATGATCAATGATACAGATAATGTATTTGAGTAATAAAAAAAATTACAAAAATAAAAAACTTTTATTATAAAAGTAAAAGAAGCCAACATAAAACTAGGGCGATATTGAACACTGTTTTTGATAAACTAACCCATAAATATCTGGTTCAACGGCTGTAGTAGCAATTCTCAATGAATTCAGGAGATATTTTGGTTCTAATTTTGCCCTTTGTGTGCTTCATCCTTGGAAATAGTTGCTCACAAATATAGGTTGTACCAAAAATTGATGGCATGAATAAATTGTGATTGTGAATAGTGGGAGATTTTTGTTTGGGAAGAGACACACTTCCAAATGTAAATTTGGCCAGGTGTGTAAACACATTTTTAGAAAAAAAAAAAAAATATCAACATTTTTAATTAAGTTTACAATTTTGTGTTGGGTCACATACATAGCCGCTGTGGGCCGCAGGCTGGACACCCCTTGTTTAAAATTAGCCACATGCTACAATCAGATTGACCAATGTTCTTTCAGATTACCAGACCACTAAATAGAGCAAAGGCCTGCCTGATTGGATATCTATGGATTGGATTAGTCAGGTAGATCACCACACTACACAATTGATGGAAAATCTAAAATCAAATTGTCCAATTAGACTGTCACATTGGGGCCAGCTTAAAGTGTTACTAAACCCAGGACCCTGCATTCACTATATCTGGTCTCCTGAGTACACAGAACATGGAAATGCAATTATTTAAGTAAATAGAAACTGCTAAATACCTTTTCTCACCAGAAATTAGTGCAGCCATGTGACTTCTATCAGTGTCCAGCTGAGCACAGGTTAAAGCTTGTAGGAGGAGGAGTTTTCATTCTCTTCTGAGGCTGCATAACCCCTGACCATGTGTCTGGACAGCGCCGATTGGCCCTGTGCTGATCACATGCACCCACCCAAGAAATAAAAACCTCTCTAGCAATACACACTAAACTGAGCATATTCAGAGACTCCTAGAGCTCTGCAGTATCAGCATATGGATTGGGGGAAGTAGAAGAAGGGGAGGTTCAGAGAAGACAGGATCAAACAGCCTTTTTAAACAGAGGATTAACTCCTTAGGTTCCACAGTGAGTATAACAAGCTTGCATGTTTTGCTGCATATACAGACTAATTGTACTGTTGTGGGTTTAACAACACTTTAAACTCCTTAGCGGTTTTCCCAAGTGTAGCTCGGGGTAAAATTTGAGTACCAAGAGCGGTAACCCCGAGCTACACTCGAGCTTACCATGCGGCGTTGCTCAGGGAGTCCCTGCAGCACCTACCTTGTCCTTCGCTCCCGTGATGTGTCCCCTGCAGCGTCCCCGGCCATCTCCTCCGGCCGATGCCGGCATCCGGCTTCCGTGTTCCGGTCCCTCTGACGTCGGGACGTACGGGCGCCGGCAAAAATGTCATTTTTGCTGTTTCAATGCATTTCACATATATTTTGTCCCTACTGCTTTGTCCTGTGCCCTGCCTGCATTTTGACTGTTCTTTCTGCCTGGAAATTTAGAAAAGTCCATGGCGTACAAAAAGCGTCCCTTTACGTCAAAAGCGGTTTTAGACCGACTAGAGAACAGCGATAGTAAATAAGAACCACTTGCAGAATTGAGTGATAATGATTCGTGGGGAAATTCGTCATCAGACACTGAAAACGATTTTGCGACTTTGCTCAGCGATGTGCGAATTTGCCTCTGTATTTCAAATTTCAGTGTTTTTGGTTTGATTATATTATTGAATTAAATGTATTATTATATTTTTTATGATTATTTATTAAATTATAATTTATGATTTCGTGTTTCAAGTTTTATCACATCTGGAATGTTTACTAGACTCTTGTTCGTACAGATTTCAGTGAGTTATTCCTAAAAATTACAGCCTACAATAAAAAGCTACAAATTTCCATGCAAAAAAATGGTACAGCTTTCAGCACCAAAAATCGGAAAGAATCATACCGCCGAGGAGGTTAACATGGACAGGTCGAAAGACAGCAGAGTGATGAAGGAATCAGTGATCTTCTGCCAATTCATTGCCCAATCACAGACTGGAAGGAGGTCTTACAGCTGTATACATTGTATAACAGCAGTCTGTACGGGGAAAAAGGAATTTGTATGTGTATATCTGAGTATTTAGCGGTTTGCAGGAAATCAGCTTTAAAACGCTTTTACTCAAATAGATAGCAATATGTGGAATGATGATAACCAGGGATTCTATTTCTGTAGTAAAAGGAAAGGAAATATTATCCATAAAATCCATAAACCTCGACAACCAGCTGACTGAAACATACTTTGCAACCCTGAGCTCTCTAAAGGAGTTAAATGTATTTGTCTGTATTGGATAGAAGTGGACAATGGGCTCAAGTAACCAAACACGGTCAAATGATTTCCAAGGACAGCTTTCATGTCCAGGAAAAAGATTTCTACGCATTTTCCCTTCTCCTTTCCCATCCATACCCTTCTTAGTAGAAAACGAATAGAAATCTCACAAGTAGACTCCACTTCACACACATTTTTCTGTTCAGTTTACAAGACATTTCACAAGTCAGTGATGGTGGTTAAAAGAGGCAGAATCCACATTCTTCTCCACAGTGGAGGACAAATACCTGGATTTCTTTAAAGCCCAAAAGCACTTTCAGCTTAAATCAGCCAAATACATTCCCATGCATGAAAATAAAAAAGGTGCTTAGAGAACTTCACTTAAAATAAACAAATAATAATAAGCAGATCGTGGGTGCAATGTCAGGCTCCTGCAGACTCCCAATACAACTGTCTGCCGATACCTCCCGTACAGCCAGGCAGTTAATGAAGTCCAGGAAAAATCATTGAACTATGAGAGTGCTTCACCAGTGCCCTCACAGTTCATGGAGAACTGCAAGACACAGATCGCTGTGAATGACGTGGCTGTGTAGGTGGAGCAATGTGCAGACGCACGGTTTTTAAAAAGTGACAGTTGGTGTGGGAAGAGGATCTTCTACCCACTGTCACAATGGGGGGTTGGGGAGGTGCTTTAGTAACATGTTACACTCTGAATAAGGGTGTTACGAAGAGTGAACTTATCCTTTAAAATCTAAGGCTGCATTCACACTTCAGCATTTTGTAGCTTGAGGCTCACAGCTCGAAGACACTCAACAAGGAAAATCCCATTCATTTCAATGGCCCCTGTTCACAATCATGTGTGAACAGGGGCCATTAAAATGAATGGGATTTTGATTGCTGAATGGCTTTGAGATTCGAGCTACAAAATGCTCAGGTGTGCATGCAGCCTTACAGTTCATTTACTTCAAAAAGCAGCTCACAGCTCATGCCAAAAATCCTGTCTCTTGCCAGCGTGTTGTAAAAATGGACCCTTGGGGGTTTATTTACTAAAGCTGGAGAGTCCAAAATCAGACTCCCTTCTGCATAGAAACCAATCAGCTTCCAGGTTTCATTGCCAAAGCTTCATTGAACAAGCTGAGGTTAGAAGCTGATTGGTTTCTATGCAGAAGGGAGTCTGATTTTGGACTCTCCAGCTTTAGTAAATAAACCCCTTGCTGTCTGTGTAGATGAAATGGTCTCTCTGTTGAGGTCCAAAGACCCCTTTTATGTTAGACCAAGAGATCTACAAATCAGCAAAGCTCATGTTCCCAACTGAATAGAGAGTTGTAGTTTTGACTCAACAAAGGTGGCATTGGACTACTGCAGAGAGACTACTACCACACACAGAGCAAGGGTTCTCCTCTGCAGCATGCTGGTAGCAAACGTTTTTCCATGCAGGTTCTGACTACTTTGTAAAGAAAATGGACTTTTAGGCTTTACACACCTTTTGAAACTGGAATATATTTAATTTCAGCTGAAACTTCAATTGGGATAAAATATGTTCTTTTTATACTGTGGGCACTTTAACACCTTCCCACCCGGCCTATAGCAGATTGACGGTCGGGTGGGACACTCGCCGTTGTGACTGGGCGTCATATGACATCCTGTCAAAACAAGCCGCTCATGCGGAAGCGCAGTGGCACGATCTGTCACGGCTGTGTCCATGGGACACAGCCGATGACATATCACTACACTGGCCCATTGCCAGTGTCATGTGACCTCTACGACCAATCACAGCAGATCACGTCAATTGTATACAATGGATGGCTTCCTGTCATGCCATTCCTCGTATACAATTATGTTGTTAGCTGTGACTGGTCAAAGCAGTCACATGATACAGACAGGGCCAATCACAGTCCATCTGTATCATGTGATCAGCTTTGCCCAATCACAGCTAATCACAACAAAAGACTGAATGAATCAGTTTCATTCAGTAACAATAATTGCAAATATCAATGAAATACATTGGCATTAGCAATCATAATGTGTTAAAAAAGAATCCTGATCACTTGCCCAGAGTGGTTCAATGTTACTACGGTAACATTAGATTGCTTTGGTCACAGTGTGCTGAAAAATAAAATAGTAAAACAAAGAAAACATTTTATAAAAAAAAAAAACACAAATTCAATTATTATTTTCACTAAAGAAATGTAGAATACATTTTGACCTAAAATTATGAAGAATTGTTATTTATTTGCAAAATTTTATAACAGAAAAAAAGAAAAGTGTGTTTTAGATGTTTTTTGTTTTATTTAGCAAAAAATAAAAACTCAGTGGTGATTAAATACCACAAAAAGAAAGCTCTATTTGTGTGAAACAAATGATAAAAATGTCATATGGGTACAATGTAGCATGACTGTGCAATTGTCATTCAAAGTGTGAGCGCTGAAATCTGAAAATTGGCCTGGGCAGGAAGGATGTATAAGTATCAGTATTGAAGTGGTTAAAGACAAATAAACCATTAGACTATTAAAAAATATAATTAAAATGTTCTTTTAAGTATTAAAACCTTATTGTTACACATTCATTAGACATAATGAAAAGGTGTGTGTGTGTGCTTTGGCAGCATTGACAGGTGAAGGTGTGGTGTCACCCCATCCACTGCTGAGTCAGCTGAAAGGCAAGAGAACACCATACTGTAAATCTGTTCAGAAATTCTCTCGGTAACAGAAGTCGCATGGAAAGCCAGAGCACAGAATAGACACATGACATTTCAGTTTTACAACTTGCTGTCCCCACCCAATGCACCAAACTGTTTAAAGAAGCTTTTCTCTACCTTTTTACCATGGCGGAACCCTTGAAATAATTTTCTGATCTCAGTGAACACCTGATAAAAAATTATTAGATCTACAGCTCACAGTTCATAAGAGTGCTGGCCATTGGGAAGAATGCGCTCTACAATTGTGGTCATTTGGGAAAGATCCTCCCCAAAAAAAGTGTATTTATTATTACTAGGAGCCTATAAAGCATTGCAACTGCAATCAGCTGATCGTGGGTGCAATGCAGGGCTCTTGCAGACTTTCTATGTAAGTTGTGTGCTCGCATCTCATACGGGCAGGCAGTTACACAATGACAGAAGACATCAATGAACTACCTGGAGTGCTCAACAGTGCCCTGGTAGTTCATGGAGAACTACAAGCCAACAGCCACAAAGGCTGCTGGTACTCATAGCTCTCACATTCAAAGAACCCTGTGAATGGTTTATTTTTATAAAATTGTGACCGTGAACGTGGGGAGAGGATCCCCGCTGCCACAACGGAGGGTCGGAGATGGGTGGTGTGGGTGCTTCGGCATCTGTAACATGTTATCATGAATATGGGTGTAGCATTCTACAAAAGGTGAGCTTATCCTTCAGCCGGGATCCACGCTGATGCGGTCCGGAATTCGCAGCGTTTTCTGTGCGAATTCCGCACCGCATCAGTATCGCACCCCCTTCATGCGAACCGATGCGGGTGTGTATGTTAACAATACCCGGAAATCAGTCCGCAAAACACGGTTTGATGTACATAATCGATTCGCATAGGTGTGAATACCCATGCGACCCGATTCTAGTGCAGACCAAAAAAGGGTCCTGCACCTTTTTGGTGTGGGTGCGATCAGAGCTATACAAAATGTATGGCTCCAATCGCAATGCACACAAATCGCAAGTGATTTGCACAGGAATGCGGTGTGGTTCCTGTGCGAATAACATGCAATGTACCGCACATATGTGAACCTGGCTTAAAGTGAAACTCCAGGCAAACCGCTAAATACACACTGCAAATACATGTGTTTTTTTCTGGTTTCTGCAAAAGGATTTGTAATCCTGGTCAGCCAATCTTGTGCTTCATACAATTCACTACACAGATAGGCAGGTGCCACACTTATGTCCCTTATGTCCCAAAAGGATTTGTAATCCTGGTCAGCCAATCTTGTGCTTCATACAATTCACTACACAGATAGGCAGGTGCCACACTTATGTCCCTTATGTCCCAAAAGGATTTGTAATCCTGGTCAGCCAATCTTGTGCTTCATACAATTCACTACACAGATAGGCAGGTGCCACACTTATGTCCCTTATGTCCCAATATGCGATTCATATGCAGTTCTGTGTAGTGTGATTTCAGCCCATTCAATTGATTCGGCTAAAGCTGCATTGCACCACACCAAAAGTAGTGCATGCAACGCACGAAACCAGATCGCATGGTATTTTTGTAACATGCGATCCGGTGCAGGCAAATGCACTGCATTTGTGTCCTGTGTTTGGGGTGTCACTAACTTTCCACTGACATCCGCAGCAGATCACAAGGGCAGTACGACTGGAATGAGGTTCGTGAAACTGCATGGGAACGCAGCTTTCCTCCACTGCATTCTAGTGTGAACTTTGCAGACTCCATAGCACCTCTCTGTCTACAGTCTGATGACTGGACAATGACGCTAATGATTAACAAGAAAGCAAACAGATATACATGGCAAACTTCACGCCTTTATTTACATCCAGTTGATGCAGACAGCTGTTTTGGGTCTACTTGATCTGATTCTAAGAGAAAACATGCCTGATCACAAGACAAACACTTTACAAATGACAGGTTTAAAAACAAACACATTTCACTTGACTGCTTAGATTTATGTACAAATGTGACGTTTGCCCCTCATCAACATTTCATTTTTTGACATTTCCTGTATTCAGCGTGAATTAATAAGCAGAGTTATTGTATGCACTTATGAGTCCCTTAGAGAGTTTTTTAGATTCCTTACATTTTTAGAGACTGTCACAAAACCAACAGGAGTGGCAGAAAGATACATCGTACAAAACCTGTTGAATGGCACAAAATTTGCACACTTTTGCACAGACAGCATTGAGAAGCGTGCACAGGTGAAGTAATTTCAGTGGTTATGATATTTGTTTATCCTAGCCACTAGAATAAATTTCTACACATACACGTTTCGGCTTGTAAAAAGATACAAAATACACTTCCCTGAATACAAGACTTTACTTTTACATCGTGAAACACGACCCTTTTAAACAGAGCTAAATGTAAACACAATGGATTTCAGTAGAGCTTAATACAAATTCATTTTTTAAAACTGCCACTGCGTGTGACATTCATGTGGATGAGGCTATATGTAGCATGGCTGTACTACGTCCTTTCTACTATCTCCATTCAGTGCTCACCTTGAAGTAGCGGAAATGCTATCTGTGCTTGGACCAAGTATAGAACAAGAGGTGTGATGTGTTATCAACGCAGCAATGCTCCCAGGTCCCAAACTCCATGGAAGCAGTTTTACCTACAAAAGAAGGAAAATGAATGAAAACTAAAGCACATACAATTAAAATGGTTACACATATACAGTATAATTGAACATTCAATTCAAGTTTAATATATTTTAATACATAGCCTAGCCCTAGTAAACATAAAAGCAGCTTTCACAACAACAAGCACCTCCTCCTTTGTGCTGTCCCACTCAGACTCGATGATCTATGGTCCAAGGTTGGACCTCTTCTGGGCTAAATGGTGCTAGCATTCAGTACCTCCAGAGTGTACATCATCACATCACCCTGGCCTCACAGTTCAATTCTACAGAGAATGGCACTGATGTCATAAGCACTGCTCTGTGCAACATAAAGAACTCCCATCCCTGATGAAGAAGAGGAAAGACCATTAGACGTTGTGATGACAGCTGTATGTATGGTAAAGTATTCCAAATTACATAGCTGGGGGGTGGAGGGGGAGGGAATGTGATATGGTGCAACAAGAAACTGGTGAACCTTTACAGGGGCCGTCCAGAATTAAAAAAAAAAAAAAGGGAATCAGTCTTCCTGAAAGAAGCAGCAGATGAGAGATCTTACAGCCCAAATCACATCAAGACACTGGATTAAATTTTCCTTGGGGTAAACTGAAGCTACAAAGAAGGCCAGAGTTCTGATTGAGGTGAAAAACAGACTACCTTGGGTATAAAGGAATCCCTAGGCCTCAACACCACCCTGTTTCTATGTAAAATCGGTGCCCTACAAATGATGAGTCTGTTCCAGCACCAATTTCTGAAGGCTCAGGATCCATCTTAATTGTAATGCCTGGTTATTCAAGGCTACATTGTCCAACAGAACCTGCACTGGCTGTTCCCTCAACAGGAAACCATCTGATCTGCCACAAGAGTGTGGCAGGGCTAGTACTTGGGGATAGTATATTCATGAACACTTGAAATGCAGACAAAAGACTGAGGACCCACAGTAAAGCGGAAAAAAATGCCAGCGCATTCGAAAAATAGGGACAGGCAGGTACACATCTTTAAGATGCACAGAAGCCAGCAAGTCTCCCTGGTGAGGATAGGCATTGACCGACCTGGTGTGGAATAGCATGTGAACGGACTCAAAGAAATTCATTGCATTGCGATACAAGATGAAGCAGATGCCCACTTTGAGTTTTGGAATTGTGATCAGATTGAAATGAAACCCCTGAAACTGTTCTGCTACAGGAATTGGTCCAACGACACCTCGATCCATAAGCCATGAGAGGGCTACATGGAGAACTACTAACCTGTGCAAGTTGGAGGTGAGAAACCAAGCGGAGGGGCAGGAAATTGATCAAAACTCTAGATTGTAAACCACCATTTGCACCCTAGCATCTGAGATGCAACCTGTCCAAGTGTTAACAAAAGCTAAAAGACATCTGCCTGTAAAGCTTGCCTAAGGATTTGGTGGAATTTGGGCCGCAGACCTTGAGGATGGACTAGGAGTCAAGTTTGGGAGAGCTGGACCAGGAAGTTCCGAGGGTGGTGTAGTGAAACAGACCTTTTTTATCCTCCAGTTAGGGATGAGCCTTCACAAACTGTGCCTAAAGGCCTCTTTGGCTAACAGAGTATATAGAGTAGAGACATTATCCCACGAAAGCCATGTGCGAGAGGAGCTTCTTAGTTGCAAGATCCACAGTCCAGCAGTTTAACCAAAGTGTCTTCTGCGTGTGTACAGGCAGAAGACCTATGCAGGAGATAAGATAGGAAACCTCCAGCGGCCCATTGAAACGGTAGCTTAAAGTAGAACTACAGACAAAACCTTTTATTTTCCATTTTGGATAGATTAAGAGAGGGTTGTCTCATAGCCAAAACAGAGAGTGAGAGGAAATCCCTGCAAATTAGGGAATCCATTTCCCCCTAACGGCCTCTATCGCTCCCCCAACCCCCCCCACCAAAAAGAACTGAAGTCCCCATTGGCAGATTTCCCCACTATTACTGTTCCGGGGAAATTCCAAAATTTGGGATTTTCTTTTCTATTCAATTTTGAAGATAACGGTAAACAGGATAAATAGAGAGGGTGGATCTCCCCAGTAAGGGCAGAGGTAGCAATAAATCCTAACAGGTGTTCTAACTCATCTCTGCTTTGTCCAAAACTGAAAAAAAAATAGTTTTGCCTTTAGTTATACTTTAAAGTTACAACCATTTGCTTCAAGCCTTCTATGACAAAGGGATCAACCACAGTAGTGACAAGATCCCGTCTAATAGATTTTGACCAAATCAGTCAGAGTTTGGCAAAGCAAAGTAATAGCTAAGCCAGGATGAAGAGCAGATGCTGTTTGTCTACTTTTAAAATGTTAGTTGCCTAGCCATCATTATACCGAATCAGCAAGTTCAACTTTATTTTTTACAATATATATTCAAACTCTCTTACAAATAAATATGTAACATATAACAAAAAAGGATTTTTGGAGCACTATGGGTTATCTAAAGGTAGAGAACAGCAATGCTGCCTGTCTTCAGACTCACATTGATTAAAAGCTTGGCTAAAGGTAGCCAGTAATAGTCATGGCTCTGACACATTCAGTTGTTTGTGCAAATTTCAGCATGAGCTACTGAACTCTATAAACCAGCTTTTCACAACACAAAAGAAAAAATACAGAGGCTGAATTCACACTTTTTGAAAGAGAAAGAGCTTTCTCCTATGATAGAGGTGAGCAGTAATACTAAGCTTTGCTTAGCAACGTCCCACAAATTTAAAGTCAGGCTTCATGAGGTAAGTAAATTGCCTCCACCTATAGGAAGGGCAATGTTCAACTTTGTTCAAAATTACAGTTTGTGTTTATCTACAGGATCCCCCTTATCTGTATATCCAGTTTTTTGGTAAAGGCGAACTAGCCCCTTTAAAGTCAAACAGTGGTCACAAACAGGAAAGGCAAGCCGATTGCTATAAACATAGAAGAATGATGGATTTTCCTTTGCTGTAGGGATACTAGCCCAAATGCTAGGTGTGCTATGTTTCTGGTTAATTCCTAAAATTACAACATTGTAACATTTGATGGCCAGTCAGCAACGTCACACTGCCCATGTTATGCACATTAAAAACTCAAATGCTGTGCTGTACATTACATATTCCATAGCACTGTACTTTGTACACTGTGCTGTACTTTACATACTCTGCATACTCCAGACTGCCCCACTCTATTCATTGTGTTATACAATACATACACCAACATTCTGTACACTAAACTATATACTCTGGTTCAACATAAGCTTACACTGTGCTGTATGTTACATACTTCATTCCACCCCATACTAGGCTGTGTGCTACATATTGTGGACCAATGTACTTTGCGTGGCTTGATGTGCTTTACATATGACAGATGCTGAACTTCACGCTGTTCTGTTTGTTACATACTACAGACCCCTGCACCCTGTACTGTGCATTAAACACTGGGCTAGAATATATATACCCCAGGCTGATGCTCTGCATACACCATGTTGATTGTTCTTACTACTAGGGCTTATTAGGGATTATTTAGTCCATGCTCATATAACACACTACCCAATTTAGTAAATTGCTTAATTTGCTAATATACAGTGTAAATCATTAAATATATTTATATTAGTGGTGCATTCAAATGAAAATTCCGGAGCCGAACCCCGAAATTCAGGATGCAGCTACCTGAAAACCGAAACGCACAGTTTAAAAATGTTGTTAAATAAATACATACATAATTTTTTACATTTAATGTGGCTGGCGGTATTGCAGTGAAGTCTTGGGGGGGTTGGGCATTCTTGCATTGAAGTCACTGGGGGGTTGGGCATTTTTGCAAGTTGGGGACTTGGGGAGGATTGTGCATTGAAGTCTATGAGGCACAGCATGCCATTATCGGCACCTTTTTTTTCTGTCAGCAAATTGGTGATAACCCTATTTTTAGCAGCCAATATATCAGTGCATCCCTAATATATACACTATATTGCCAAAAGTATTGGGGCACCTCCCTCAAATCATTGGATTCAGGTGTTCCAATCACCTCCATAGCCACAGGGGTATAAAATCAAGCACGTAGGCATGCAGACTGCTTCTACAAACATTTGTGAAAGAATGGGTCGCTCTCAGGAGCTCAGTGACTCCAAGCGTGGTCCCGTGATAGGTTGCCGCCTGTGCAATAAGTCCATCCGTGACATTTCCTTCCTACTAAATATTCCACGCTCAACTGTTAGTGATACTATAACAAAGTGGAAGCAACTGGGAACAGCAGCAACTCAGCCATGAAGTGGTAGGCCACATAAAATGAGAGAGCGGGGTCAGCGCATGCTGAAGAGTACAATGCGCAGAAGTCGCCAACTGTCTGTAGAGTCAATAGCTAAAGACCTCCAAACTTGGTGTGGCCTTTAGATTAGCACAGCAGTGCATAGAGAGCTTCATGGAATGGGTTTCCATGGCTGAGCAGCTGCATCCAAGCCTTACATCACCAAGTACAATGCAAAGCGTCGGATGCAGTGATGTAAAGCACACCGCCACTGGACTCTAGAGCAATGGAGAAAAGTTCTCTGGAGTGACCAATCACGCTTCTCTGTCTGGAAATCCGATGGATGTGTCTGGGTTTGGCGATTGCCTAAAGAACGGTACTTTCCTGACTGCATTGTGCCAAGTGTAAAGTTTGGTGGAGGGGGGGTTATGGTGTGGGGTTGTTTCTCAGGGGTTGGGCTTGGCCCCTTAGTTCCAGTGAAGGGAACTTTTATGGCGTCAGCATACCAAGACATTTTGGACAATTTCCTTCTCCCAACTTTGTGGGAAGAGATTGGGGATGACCCCCTTCCTGTTCCAACATGGCTGCACACCAGTGCACAAAGCAAGGTCTATAAAAACATGGATGAGCAAGTTTGGGGTGGAGGAACTTGACTGTCCCACAGAGTCCTGACCTCAACCCAATAGAACACCTTTGGGATGAATTAGAGTGGAGACTGCAAGCCAGACCTTTTCATCCAACATCAGTGCCTGACCTCTAGAAGAATGGTCAAACATTCCCAGACACACCCCTAAACCTTGTGGACAGCCTTCCCAGAAGAGTTGAAGCTGTTATGGGGCAGCACAGTGGCTAAATGGTTAGCACTTCCGCCTGGCAGTACTAGGGTCCTTGGTTCAAGTCCCAACCACAGCACCACCTGCCTGGAGTTTACATGTTCTCCCTGTGCCTGAGTGGGTTTCCTCCGGTTTCTTCCCACACTCCAAAGATATGCTGGTAGGTTAATTGGATCCTGTCTAAATTGGCCCTAGTATATGACTGTAAGTTAGGGACTTTAGATTGTACACCCCTTGAGGGACTGATGTGAATGTACAATATATATGTAAAGCGTTGCGTAAATTGATGGCGCTATTTAAGTACCTGAAATAAATAAATTAAATGTTATAGCTGCAAAGGGTGGGCCAGCTCAATATTGAACCCTATGGACTAAGACTGGGACACCATTAAAGTTCATGTGTGTGTAAAGGCAGGCATCCCAATACTTTTGGCAATATAGTGTATGTATGTATATATATCTCAAAGATAGTATGCACTCACAGGATTATCACAAAGTATGGTGATCTATAAAAGCCCACTTCATAACATTAGGGGTCCCACACACCCATGAGCTAGGGAAACACAGTACAGTAGGGGAAGGGATCTGGAGTTAAGGGGGGGAGGGGTTCTATTAGAGGGTATTTATTTTATGACGTGTTTTCTGTCTTGAGAAAGAAAAGCTGTGACCCCCAGGAATGTTGGTTTAACCACTTGCCGCCCGGACTATGGGGAAATGACGGCCAGGCGAATACTTCATCCCTCCAGGAGGATGTCATATGATGTCCTTCACAGATGGAGGTTTGCGTGTGCCCGTAGGGCCGCGCTGCAGCGAGATCTGTCACCGGCCGTGTACCTCAGACATGGCCGATGACAGATCTGTGTACCGGCCCTGTTGTCAGTACCATGTAACCTACTGTGACCAATCACAGCAGGTCACATGACAGTTGTATACAATGGATGGCTTCCTTTCATGCCATCCATTGTATACAACTGTGTCTAGCTGTGAATGGTCACAGTGATCACATGCACAAGCTGGGCCAATCACAGCCCATTTGTGTCATGTGATTAGCCATGGCCAATCACAGCTAATCACAACAAAAAAAAAAGCTGAATGAATCAATTACATTCTGTTAAATGCTTGCTTACAGCAAATAAATTCTTTGCTATAAGCAAACAAATTGTGTAAAAAAAAAAAAAATGTAAATAAATAAAATACTGATCACTTCCCCAAAGTAGTACAATGTTACTATGGTAACATTATACTACTTTGGTCATAGTGCAACATGAAAAGAAATCTTAACAAAAGAGATCAATTTTCAGATATATCCCATAGTTTGTGAACTCTATAACTTTCCTACAGGCTAAATAATAAATACTGATTTACTGTTATTTTCACCAAAGACATGTAGCAGAATACATCTTGGCCTAAATTTATGAAGAATTTATGAACAATTATTTATTTGCAAACTTAATAACAGAAACAAAGAAAAACATGTTTTTTTTTTCAAAATGTCCAGTCTTTTTTGTTAATTTAGCAAAAAATAAAAACCCCAGTGGTGATTAAATACCACCAAAAGAAAGCTCTAGTTGTATGAACAAAATGATAAAATTTTATTTTGGGTACAATGTTGTATGACCGCGCAATTGTCATTCAAAGTGTGAGAGCGCTGAAACCTGAAAATTGGCCTGGGCAGGAGGGGGGTAAAAGTGCCCGGTATTGAAGTGGTTAATGAAGCAACCATATTATTGTCTATTCCCCAGGGGAAGCTCTAGGAGAGTCTTCTATCCCTCCATCCATTAGAAGTCATCTGAGCTGAGTGGCTGCTATGTACATAACATCCGGTCTGTCCTCTAATGCTCCCCTACACCAACCCCCTCCACACACTCCAATGTACATGGACTGTCCCCCTCCACATCACATCTTCCCCATCAAATACACCTCCCCAACTCACCCCCCCCCCCTGCAGTTGCTCTCCTCCCCTCCAATCCTGTCTCTTCAGTATTGCCCTCTCCAGTGTCCAGACCACCGCACACCATCCTTACATTTCCATCCCCACTTCAGCCCCATACTGCCCCTCATGTCCTCACTGCAGTACCCCCCCCCCCCCCTCCAGTGCTGTATTCCACTGTCCCTGCTAGTGTCCTGTCATCCCCTCTCATCCTCCAGTGTCCTATCACCCTCTTCTAGGGTCCTGGACCCCCCCTCCCCTCCTATCACCCCCTCTATTGTTGTGTCCACCCACCCAGTGTCCAGTCCTCTCCTCTTGAGTCTTGTATTACCCCCCCCCCCCCCCCCAAGCGTCCAGTCACCCTCCTCTAGTGTCTTGTATTACCCCCCCCCCCCCCCAAGCGTCCAGTCACCCTCCTCTAGTGTCCTGTATTATATTACCCCCCTCCCAGTGTCCAGTCACCCTCCTCTAGTGTCTTGTATTACCCCCCCCCCCAGTGTCCAGTATTATATTACCCCCTCCCCGTGTCCAGTCACCCTCCTCTAGTGTCTTGTATTATCCCCCCAGTGTCCAGTATTATATTACCCCCCCCCTCCCAGTGTCCAGTCACCCTCCTCTAGTGTCTTGTATTAACCCCCCCCCCCCTGTCCAGTATTATATTACCCCGACTCCCAGTGTCCAGTCACCCTCCTCTAGTGTCTTGTATTACCCCCCAGTGTCCAGTATTATATTACCCCCCCCCCCCCCCCGTGTCCAGTCACCCTCCTCTAGTGTCCTGTATTATTCCCCCCCCCAGTGTCCATTCATCCCCCTGTAGTGCTCTGCATTACCCCAGCCCCCCTTCAGTGTCCAGCCACACTCCTCTTGTGTCCTGTATTACCCTCCTCGTGTCCATTCATCCTCCACTAGTGACCCTCCCCTCCAGTGTTCCATCACCCTGCTCTAGTATCTCCCCCCCCCCCCCAATGTTCCATCACTCTGTTCTAGTGCCCCCCCACCCCTCCAATGTTCCATCACCCTGCTCTAGTGCCCCCCCCTCCAGTGTTCCATCACCCTGCTCTAGTGCCCCCCCCCCCCTCCAGTGTTCCATCACCCTGCTCTAGTGCCCCCCCCCCTCCAGTGTTCCATCACCCTGCTCTAGTGCCCCCCCCCCCTCCAGTGTTCCATCACCCTGCTCTAGTGCCCCCTCCCCCTCCAGTGTTCCATCACCCTCCTTTAGTGTCATCCCCCCTCCAGTGTTCCATCACCCTGCTCTAGTGTCCTGTATTACACCCCCCAGTGTCCCCCCCCCCTCCCGTGTTCCATCACCCTGCTCTAGTGTCCTGTATTACACGCCCCCCCTCCTGTGTCCAGTCAGCCTCCTCTAGTGTCCCCCCCCCCTCCTGTGTTCATCACCCCCGTCTAGTGTCCTGTATCATGCCCCCCGTGTCCTGTCAGCCTCCTCTAGTGTCCCCCCCCTCTCCAGTAACACCCCCTCTTTCTTCCCTAGTATCCTGTGTCTCCCTTCCTCTGCTCCAGTACTCTGTCCTGTTCCCCCTCTCCCGTCTAGTATCCTATTATGTGCCCCCTCTCCTCCCCCTTACTGTGGGTTAGTTGGGGGGACAGCCATGCCTCACCTCGCCGCCTCCTCTGCTCTGTCCACGGCTGCAGGTCTCCTCATTCCTTTTCCGGAAGTGACGTTTCTCCGGGATCAGCTCGGTGTCCCGGGGGCTGGCTCTAGAAGCCGGTATCCGGCGGCCGAGGGCGGATCGCGTGTTCCTGGGACAGAACAGAGAGGGGGAGTGGAGGAGAAGGAGAGGCAGGACGCGGCAGCCGCCATCTTTGTTCCTGGTAAATTGGCGGAGAACACTTCTGTATACAGGATAAAAGTCAGAGTATCAGAGAATCAATTATCTCCATTGGGGGACAACTTTATTGTTACATATCCTCTGATCTGAGGAATAACCCCTGACTTGAGTATTGACCTCTGACCTGAGGAATGACCTCTGACCTGAGAAATTACCACTGACTTGAATGACCTCTGACCTGAGAAACAACCCCTGACTTGAGGAACGGCCCCTGACCTGAGGAACGACCTCTGACCTGAGGAACAACCCCTGACTTGAGGAACGGCCCCTGACCTGAGGAACGACCTCTGGCCTGAGAAACAACCCCTGACTTGAGGAATGACCTCTGACCTGAGGAACGACCCCTGACCTGAGGAATGACCTCTGACCTGAGGAATGACCTCTGACCTGAGGAATAACCTCTGACTTGAGGATTGACCCCTAACCTGAGGAACGACCCCTGACTTGAGGAATGACCTCTGTCCTGAGGAATGACCCCTGACCTGAGGAATGACCTCTGACCTGAAAAATTACCCCTGACTTGAGGAACAACCTCTGACCTGAGAAATGACCCCTGACTTAAACGACCTCTGACCTGAGGAACAACCCCTGACTTGAGGAATGACCTCTGACCTGAGAAATTACCCTGACTTGAGGAATGACCTCTGACCTGAGGAATGACCTCTGACCTGAGGAATTACCTCTGAACTGAGGATTAACCCCTGACCTGAGGAATGAACCCTGACCTGAGGAACAACCTCTGACTTGAGGAATGACCCCTTACTTGAGGAACGACCCCTGACTTGAGGAACAACCCCTGACCTGAGGAACGACCTCTTACCTGAAAAACGATCTCTGACCTGAGGAATAACCCCTGACCTGAGGAATAACCCCTGACCTGAGGAATGACCTCTGACCTGAGGAATGACCTCTGATCTGGGCACTTACCCTGTTCTGGGACAGTGACACCATTCCATCAGGCTTTAATGAGATGTCATTGCAGTGTGACTATGACCCTATTGAGCAGATTTCCCCTCACTTCCTGGTCCAGTGACACCTAGGATAAAAAATGGGGGAACTGGGTGTCACCGAGACCAGAAGGCACAGAGAATAATCATTTAAAAATGTAGAGGTTCCAGCCCTTCCCTCACTTGGCTAAAAATGTTTTTTTTACTGCTATATTTACCCACATTGCAGAATTCCCCTTGTCCCTGTCTTGGTGACAACATTGCCATTTGGTGGAGAAATATGGTGAAGATCTTCCCAATAGGGCTAAAGACAGTAGCTGACAGAGGTTCAAACCCTTCTAGTATTGTTCACATCTAAAACAATGGTGTTGGCTGGAGTGACACTTTAATTTTTTATTTATTTTGCAAAGGTCTAGTAAAGGGGGACGGAAGGATATGGTTGCAAAAGAGGAACTGTCCCTTCGAATTGGGCACCTACAGCTCCCCAGACTTTGCCGCTCCCAGGGATCTGCCGGAGTGATCTACAGCCACCATTACAAGGGAAAGGCTGTGGAACTGCACTGCATCTGTGCAACACAAACCAAGAATTCTATTTCATTCATTGTTAATATTCAAAGCAAACTCCCCCATCCATTCATGTGTCCATGCTTTATTTTACTGAGAATTCATTTTGAAAAACACCCCTGGTATTTTTGGCAGTGGCCATCTTGAATAAGGGCAGATGATTCATGTTGCCTTTACTTCTTGGAATCCATCTGCCTTTAGCTCAGGCATTGGCTGAGCTGAGAACCCTCCTTCCGCTCCTGAAGACTCCTGGGATGTATGACTTCATTTGCCTAGGCCTGGAAACCGGGAAGTAACTGAAGAAATTTAAAAAAAGAAAAGTTTAAGGGCCAGTTCACACTACATGCGTTTCAGTTGATTTTTCTCTGCATCCAAAACGCACAGAAAGTAGGTTATATGGTTGTCAATGTCATAGTTCACATCAGTGCTTGCAGTTCCATTGTGTTCCAGTTGCAGAAAAATATATAGATTGTGCAAAATGATGTATATATAAATGACCTACACCCACATAAACTATGCGTCAAACAATATATAATATATATATATTATATAACAATCCGCAAAATTATGCAATAGTGTGCACATTGTGCAAAAATATGTATATAAAAAATACATTATATATAACCTCTACCCCCATAAACTATGTGCCAAAATGTAACAATCCAGTAAACTATATTAAATAAACATTACATAATCGTAAAGTGCCTAACTTCAACAAAACAAGTGCAAAAAACAATATACAGGATATCATGCAAAATATTTAAGTAGACATAACTTAATAAATAACAAATGTCCATAAAAAGTGCTTTGTGCTCGTGATCTGTAGCCATGCCGTATAAAGTGACAACACCCAGAGAATAAGTGTTCTTCCTTATTCCCAGCGAAATCACACCGCACTCACCAAACCAAATTGACCTCTTTTCTAAAAGAAGGTCAAATGCACATAAGGTATTCCAATTGGATAAATGCTTCAGCTGATACATCAAACAGTTAGTAAGGGATGACTTCATAACCTCATCGATAATCCCTTCTTTATAGAGACTCTGTATAAAAATCCCCTTATAGAGGGAAAAAGGAACCTCTCATGTAGTAATTCTCATTTATTAAGAAAAATACTTTAAAATTACACTTACACGTGTAAAAACTTTTTCAGCAAATACAAATCTGTATAAAAACCTATGGAGCACCGGTTTGCATTCCACTGCCCAGAAGTGACGTATCAAGGTAGTCCTGGCCAATGCGTTTCGTCAGCAACGTCTGACATCATCAGGGATCCTATATATTTTTGTACAATTTGCATACTTTGCACTTTGTTTTTGTTGGAATTAGGCACTTTTATAATGCACATTTATTTATAAAATCTGGGGATTGTTTTATATAATTTGATACATAGTTCAGGTGGCAGTAGGTCATATTTCTACAAAAGAGCAGTTAATGTTTTGTTTATAAACCTCCTGTATTGGCCAGCAGTGGCCCTCCATATCCCACAATACCCCCAGGCCTCTGGAGAGCCCTCCAGCCCCCTAAGCTGCCCTACAACTTCCTATGGTGCACCCCTGCCCCCCACAGTCCCTTCAGTCTCCCACAGTGCCCCTACAAAGCTCCCAACCTCCTATAGAGACCCCTAACCCTCTCCAATTGTCTAAATCCCCATACCCCCTCTGAAGACCCAAGCCCTCTCCAGAAACCTCATCCCCTACAAGTCAGCCAAGTCTGTTGCAGAGTCCCCTAACCCCCTCCAGAACTCCCATACCCCTACTCACATCCAGCCAAATCCAGAGCCTTCCAGAATTTTAAGGCCAGTTCACACCACATGCAGTCCAGTGCGTTTTTATTTTCTGCATCAAAAACGCATGGACAGTAGAATACATGGATTCATGGTAAGGTTCACACCACTGCAGTGCATTCCAAGACAGAGTCAACAAAAGTTGAACACGCTACATTTTTTCTGCATGGAACTGTACTGGACAGCAGCAAAATGCACCAGAATGCAACAATAATGCATTACACAAAAAAAGGAAAATGATGAAAATGGAAAAAAAAGTAACAAAAAAAGAACAAGAGCGAAAAAAAAGTATCTGAAATACATCAAAAATGCATTGAAATGCATCAAAAACATACGTGCAGAAACTCATCCAGAATGTGTGAACTAGCCCATAATACCTCATTTGTATCCACATACTTTACTTGTGCAAGTAAACTTTTTTTTCCCCCCCCAATGTTGGGGCATGGAAGGTTTTGGAAAGATGTCCTAGGCCCCAGTCTCAGTAAGGTTGAGTAAGCCTGCTCTAAACGGCCATGTGCAAGGTGCCTTAGTGCTTAGCACTTCTACTTTACAGCTGTAGTGCTCACCCCCTTAAGGTTTGAATTTTGATGGGTCCCCTTAAGTTCAGCACAGCTCTGCAACACGCATTTTCCACATCTCCACAGTCAGTAAAACAGTCCTTGAGCTTGGTTTTGTTGTTTTTCATTATGGGGTTAACAACTTGGATGGGGACTAGGGGTATACGGGATGCCCAAGGAACTGCAAACCTGAAGACAAACTTCTCAGCAAACTGTACAAAAATGTGGACTAAAAAGGTAGTCACTGTCTCTTTAGCAAGCACTGATGTCCTCTTGAGGTACCTCCTCAGACCCCAAATGAATCTTTCCTCTTTTACCCAGCTGTATTGAGGGTATCCCTGGGCAAGGGATTCCAGGATCTGCAATTATGTGGCCCTGGATGAGACCTAGTTGGGTATTGCACCGGACTGCCCTCTTCCGTCTCTGGCCCAGGGGGTGTAGAACTACTCACAATGTCCTGTAGCTTGATGACCATACACTGGGCTGGCTCCTTCCCTGCTGACAGGATGTCCTCCCTAGGAGACTTGTGGCATATAGCACTAGCCTGTAGGCAAGCCCCCCTCCCTGGGCCCCCTCCCAGGCTCTACACTCCAGCACCTTGTCTTAGTCCATTTTCCACCCAACTCTCACACTCTACACCTGCTGCACAGGCTCTCTCACATTTAAGAGTTACCCAGTCTCCTGCTGGGAGATTGGCCAAGTTCCCTTAAACATGCATATCTGGGTCTTCTCCCCTCCTCCACCCCTCTTTCAGAAAGTTTCAGTAGTTTCCAGAAGCCCTGGCCTGTAGAGCCTCCAAGCCTGTACTGAGGTGAACTCACTACCTCACTCCAGGGGTGGACTGACAACTCATAGGGTCCCCGGGCAATAGGAGATCATGGGGCCCCCTGTGTCTCTGCCCACACTCAAGCCACACCCACACAAAGCCCCAACTATATCTTGCACTGCCCGCATTACATGCGTTTGTCACAGAATTTCTCTACACTATGTTCAAAATAAATGTTTATTATAGAAAATAAAGAGAAAAAAAATTACATTAAAGTGCAACAATGAAGGTTTTAATGAATGAACACAATATAAACAGGTGCAACAAATGTCATTTTAGCTGAAGATTTTAATACAAAATAAACAAAAAAATTAAACAAAATAAAAAGCTCTGACCAGCAAGTTACAAAAGCATTAAAGAGCTAAGTTCAGGTGACGTCTTGGCAAATCTGTCACATGTCCCACTATACAGGTGAAACTCGAAAAATTAGAATATCGTGCAAAAGTTCATTTATTTCAGTGCAGCAACTTAAAAGGTGAAACTAATATATGAGATAGACTCATTACATGCAAAGCAAGATAGTTCAAGCCGTGATTTGTCATAATTGTGATGATTATGGCTTACAGCTCATGAAAACCCCAAATCCACAATCTCAGAAAATGAGAATATTACATGCACTCAATAAAACAAGGATTGTACACAGAACAATATCGCACCTCTGAAAAGTATAAGCATGCATATGTACTCAGTACTTGGTTTGGGCCCCTTTTGCAGCAATTACTGCCTGAATGCGGCGTGGCATGGAAGCTATCAGCCTGTGGCACTACTGAGGTGTTATGGAAGACCAGGATGCTTCAATAGCGGCCTTCAGCTCTTCTGCATTGTTCGGTCTCATGTCTCTCATCTTTCTCTTGGCAATGCCCCATAGATTCTCTATGGGGTTCAGGTCAGGGGAGTTTGCTGGCCAATCAAGCACAGTAATCCCACGGTCATTGAACCAGGTTTTGGTGCTTTTGGCAGTGTGGGCAGGTGCCAAGTCCTGCTGGAAAATGAAGTCAGCATCCCCATAAAGCTCGTCTACGGTATATACAGTATCTCAGTTTTTAGACGCTATAACTTTCACATAAACCAATCAATATAGTTACATAGTTAGTCTGGCTGAAAAAAGACAAAAGTCCATCCAGTTAAACCATTAAAAAAAAAAAATTATAATCCTATACCCACAGTTGATCCAGAGGTATACACTTATTGGGATATTTTTTTTTTTATCAAAGACATGTAGCAGAATACATTTTAGCCAAAATGTATGAAGAAATCTTATTTTTAATTTTTTTTATTGGATGTTTTATAGCAAAAAGTAGAAAATATAGTTTTTGTCTTTAATTTTCAGTAAATAGAGTCCACCTGTGTGTAATTTAATCTCAGTATACATACAGCTGTTATGTGAAGCCCTCAGAGGTTTTTTAGAGAACATTAGTGAACAAACAGCATCATGAAGGCCAAAGAACACACCAGACAGGTCAGGGATAAAGTTGTGGATAAGTTTAAAGCAGGGTTAGGTAATAAAAAAAATATCCCAAGCTTTAAACATCTCACGGAGCACTGTTCAATCCATCATCCGAACATGAAAAGTGTATGGCACAACCACAAACCTACCAAGACATGGCCATCCACCTAAACTGATAGGCTGGGTAAGGAGAGCATTAATCAGAGAAGCAGCCAAGAGGCTCATGGTAACTCTGGAGGAGCTGCAGAGATCCACAGCTCAGGTGGGAGAATCTGTCCACAGGACAACTATTAGTCATGCACTCCACAAATCTGGCCTTTATGGAAGAGTGGCAAGGAGAAAGCCATTGTTGGAAGAAAGCCATAGGAAATTTGCAAGCAGCCATGTGGAGCACACAGCAAACGTGGAAGAAGGTGCTCTGGTTAGATGAGACCAACATTTTACTTTTTGGCCTAAAAGCAAAACGCTATGTGGGGTGGAAAACTGCACATCACCCTGAACACACCATCCCCACTGTGAAACATGGTGGTGGCAGCATCATGTTGTGGGGCTGCTTTTCTTCAGCAGTGACAGGGAGGCTGGTCAGAGTTTGATGAGAAGATGGATGGAGCCAAATACAGGGCAATCTTAAAAGAAAACCTGTTAGAGTCTGCAAAAGACTTGAGACTGGGGAGGAGGATCACCTTCCAGCAGGACAACGACCGTAAACATCCAGCCAGAGCTACAATGGAATGGTTTAGATCAAAGCATATTCATGTGTTGCAATGGCCCAGTCAGAGTCCAGACCTAAATCCAATTGAGAATCTGTGGCAAGACTTGAAAATTGCTGTTCACAGACGCTCTGGGGTTTATTTACTAAGGCTGGAGAGTCCAAAATCAGACTCACTTCTGCATAGAAACCAATCAGCTTCCAGGTTTCATTGCCAAAGCTTCATTGAACAAGCTGAGGTTAGAAGCTGATTGGTTTCTATGCAGAAGGGAGTCTGATTTTGGACTCTCCAGCTTTAG
The DNA here is from genome assembly GCF_062004578.1 of Staurois parvus. Lineage (NCBI taxonomy): Eukaryota > Metazoa > Chordata > Amphibia > Anura > Ranidae > Staurois > Staurois parvus. Next base: position 9,054,966 of record NW_028317864.1, read on the forward strand.
TAAATAAACCCCTCTCTGTCCAATCTGACAGAGCTTGAGTTATTTTGCAAAGAATGGGTAGAAATGTCACTCTCTAGATATACAAAACTGGTAGAGACATCCCCAAAAAGACTTGCAGCTGTAATTGTAGCGAAAGGTGATTCTACAAAATATTGACTCAGGGTGACTGAATACAAATGCACACCACACTCTTCACATATTTGTAAAAAAATTTGGAAACCATTTATCATTTTCCTTCCACTTCACAATTATGTGCCACTTTGTGTTGGTCTATCACATAAAATCCCAATAAAATAAATTTACGTTTTTAGTTGTAACATTTCAAGGGGTATGAATACTTTTTCAAGGCACTGTATATAACACTGATATCTGTACACTGACTGCTATTCCCTATATATAACACTGATGCCTGTACACTGCATATTGTTTCCTATATAAACACAGATATCTAAACACTGAGTTGTACTCAGTGCACAGATGTCAGTGATATATATATATATAAGGAAAGGCATATAAGGGTACAGATATTAGTGTTACTGTATATATGGGAAATAACACCAAGTGTACAGATATCTGGGCTATATAACACTGATATCTTTACGCTTAGTGTTATTTCCTACATATAACACTGACATCTGTACATTGAGTGCCACTCGGTGTACAGATATCAGTGTGCACTCAGTGCATATAGAAATCAGGGCTATTGGATATAGAGTCAGGATAGGGAATGGCACTCAGTGTACAGACATCTGTGTTCTATATGGTGAATAGCAGTCGGTGTACAGATATCAGTGTTATATAACACTGATACCTGTACACTGACTAATCCCTTTATAGAACACTGATATCTATACTCCGACTCTGCTATTCCTTATATATTTATTTATTTCAGATACTTATATAGCGCCGTCAATTTACGCAGCACTTTACATACATATATTTACATTCACATCCGTCCCTAACCTTCAAGGAGCGTACAATCTAAGGTCCCTAACTCACATTCATACATACACATACTAGGGGCAATTTAGACAGGAGCCAATTAACCTACCAGCATGTCTTTGGAGTGTGGAGGAAACTGGAGTACTCGGAGGAAGCCCACGCAGTCACAGGGAGAACATGCAAACTCCAGGCAGGTGGTGCCAGGATTGGGATTCGAACCAGCGACCCTAGTACTGCCAGGCGGAGGTGCTAACCATTTAGCCACTGTGCTGCCCCATTATATATCACTGATATCTGTACACTGACTATTCCCTTTATAGAACACTGATATCTGTACTCCGACTCTGCTATTCCTTATATATAACACTGATATCTGTACACTGACTATTCCCTTTATAACACACCGATATCTGTACATTGACTATTCCCTTTATATAACACTGATATCTGTACACTGACTATTCCCTTTATATAACACTGATATCTGTACACTGACTATTCCCTTTATATAACACTGATATCTGTACACTGACTATTCCCTTTATATAACACTGATATCTGTACACTGACTATTCCCTTTATATAACACTGATATCTGTACACTGACTATTCCCTTTATATAACACTGATATCTGTACACTGACTATTCCCTTTATATAACACTGATATCTGTACACTGACTATTCCCTTTATATAACACTGATATCTGTACACTGACTATTCCCTATATATAACACTGATATCTGTACACTGACTATTCCCTTTATATAACACTGATATCTGTACATTGACTATTCCCTTTATATAACACTGATATCTGTACATTGACTATTCCCTTTATATAACACTGATATCTGTACACTGACTATTCCCTTTATAGAACACTGATATCTGTACATTGACTATTCCCTTTATATAACACTGATATCTGTACATTGACTATTCCCTTTATATAACACTGATATCTGTACACTGACTATTCCCTATATATAACACTGATATCTGTACATTGACTATTCCCTTTATATAACACTGATATCTGTACATTGACTATTCCCTTTATATAACACTGATATCTGTACACTGACTATTCCCTTTATAGAACACTGATATCTGTACACCGACTCTACTATTCCTTATATATAATACTGATATTTGTACACTGACTATTCCCTATATAGAACATTGATATCTGTACTCTGACTATTCCCTATATAGAACACTGATATCTGTACATTGGCTCTACTATTCCTTATATATAACACTGATATTTGTACACTGACTATTCCCTATATAACACTGATATTTGTACACTGACTATTCCCTATATATAACACTGATATCTGTACACTGACTCTGCTATTCCTTATATATAACACTGATGGCTGTATACTGTGTGCTAGTCCAGCACACTGATCTGCTGCAGGAAGACAGGCCAGCTCAGCGATGAGTCCACTCTCCAGTGACTATCTGCCTGTCCCCTCCAGCTCTCCGAGTTCAGGACCCGCGGCAGGGATGTAGACCTGCCAGGCCCTCTGCTGAATCCCCGAGGAGGAGAGGTGGCTGAAGCGCCTGCTGCGGTGCTGCCCCATCCAGCATCGCTCTCTAAACCTGGCCGGCCAGTATATCCTTCTTTTGGCAGCATTTTGGGCACATCTAGGGCATGGACTGAACCTCTCATGGGGCCCTCTACTGACCCCGGGCCCTCGGTGGCAGCACCGTGCCACCCCCCTAAAAAGTGCCGCCCTAGGCAAACGCCTTGTTTGCCTCGCGTCAAATACGCCCCTGTATATATATTTATTTATTTATTTATTTATTGATATATATTTTGAAATATATTGAATATGGCCAAAATTGTAGCATTTCAAATATATGGCAATATATTTGGGAAGAATATTTTTAAACTATACTTTAAATATATTTTTCTTCCATGTGGGAAGAAAGAGCAAAGGGGAAAGGAGAGCACACGGGTGAGCAGCAGAAAGAAGCTGGATAGAGGGAGCAGCGGGGCGGCTGCATACAGAGGAACCGTTTTCTCCATTTTCCTCCTGCAGCTGCTGAATGCCTGCGAGAGGGAGAGGAAGAGAAGTGGGCATTCAGTGGATGTAGGAGGAAAATGGAGAGGATGGTTCCTCCATATGCAGCCGCCCCTGCCGCTCCTCCTATCCAGGTGCACAGAGGGGCCGCAAAGGCCCCCTGGAGCATAGGGCCGGGTCAAAATTGCAACCCCTTTAAGTATGCCCCTGGTCCATGGCGCTGATTATTATTAAAAAATAAATAAATGTAAGTTTGAATATTTTGATTCACCGACCTGGATGAAATATAAAGGTCAGACACGGAGTCTTTCATGGTGGAACACAATGTGCTGCAATGAATGTATTTTTATAGGTTCAGGCGTATTGTGGTTGCAGCCCATTCCAAATGACTATGCTGTCAACACAATGTAACTCAATGAGGAAATAGGTCTTGCCATTTTTTTTTAACACGGCAACACATCGCAATACACATCTAAAGTGTGTCACCATAAACATGTCCTCTATGTGAAGGAGAAAGGTCACTTGTCCTTCCAGGTCAGTGGATCAGCCTGCTCAGCAGACAGCAGTCAGTGTGAGCAGAAAGCATGGGCCTGGCACAGTCTTTTTTGATTTTAGATGATTACACAGCACAGACAATTACATGGAGCTTTACATATTGTCATCAGTCCCTGCCCCCCAAGAGCTTACAATCTAATATCCCTAGCTCACATTCATATACCTACTAGGGTTCATTTAGAGGAGCCAATTCATCTATCAGCATGTCTTTGGAGTGTGGGGAAAAAAAACACGTGAATACCAGGAGAACATGCAAACTCCTGACCACAGTCCTGAGCAGAATCTGAACTTGGGACCCTAGTGCTGTACAGCGCCCTCTAGTTTAGCTACATAGGCGTAGCATCAGGGTTGCAATTGCGACCCCGCCCCGAGCTCCAGGGGGCCCATGCGACTCCCATGCCAAATTAGCATGCTGCATTCCCCCCCTCCCCATGATAAAGATGAGAGTAGAATACAGCGGATGAAGATGATGGAGATGACAGTAGAAAACAGAGGATTGAGATGATGGTAGAATACAGAGGATGTAAATGACGGTATAATATGGAGGATTGAGATGACGGTGGAATACAGAGGATAGGGATGATAGAGATGGCAGTAGAATACAGAGGATGGAGATGATGGTAGAATACAGAGGATGGAGATGACAATGAAAAACGGTGAATGGAGATGATGGTAGAATACAGAGGATCAAGATGACGATTGAATACAGATGTTGGAGATGATAGTAGAATACAGAAGATGGAGATGAAGGTAAAATACAGAGAATGGAGAAGATGGTAGAATACGTAGGATGGAGATGATGGTAAAATACAGTGCATGGAGATGATGGCAAAATACAGAGGATGAAGATGATGGTAAAATACAGAGGATGGAGATGATGGTAAAATACAGAGAATGGGGATGATGGTAAAAATACAGAGGATGGAGATGAGTGTAGAGTACAGAGGATGAAGATGATGGAGATGACAATATAATACAGAGGATGGAGATGATGGTAAAATACAGAGACTAGAGATGATGGTAGAATACAGAGGATAGAAATGATAGTAGAATATGGAGGATTGAGATGACGGTAGAATACAGAGGATAGGGATGATAGAGATGATAGTAGAATACAGAGGATGGAGATGCCGGTAGAATACAGAGGATGGAAATGACAGTAGAATACAGAGGCTGGAGATGACAGTAGAATACAGAGGGTAGAGATGATGGAGATGACAGTAAAATACAGAGAATGGAGATGACGGTAAAATACAGAGGATGGAGATGACGGTAGAATACAGAGAATGGAGATAATGGTAAAATACAGAGGGTGGAGATGAGGGTAAAGTACAGAGCATGAAGATGATGCAGATGGCGGTAGAATACAGAGGATGGAGATGATGGTAGAGTACAGAGGGTGAAGATGATGGAGATGATAGTAGAATACCGAGGATGGAGATGACTGTAAAATAAAGAAAATGGAGTTGATGGTTGAACACAGAGAATGGAGATGATGGTAAAATACAGATACTAGAGATGATGGTAAAATACAGAGGATGGAGATGACAGTAGAATACACAGGGTGGAGATGATTATATATATCAGCTGTACCGTATGAGGACAGGTTGGGTGTTGGGAGGTATTTTGGGATATTTTAATAAATTTTGTCTCCTTCTGTACTCTTTGTTGGGGGGGGGGGGGCAGACAAACAGAAGAAAAGTCAGTGAAAGTCCATGGAGGGGGAAAGTGAGAGATACCCCCCTCGATGGGAAGATGCCTCCAGACTGGGGAGTGTTGGAATAGGGGAGGGGTAAGTACAGAGGTGAGTGGTGGAATGGGAGGGTGGGTAGAAGTGAGTGGCAGATTTGATAGGACAGAGGTGGGTGATCGAATGGGGGGGGCACTTGGAGAAGAGAACTGAGGTGGTGATGAGAAGAGCGGCCCAGAGGACCATGCCTGACTGCCCTACATGTGAGCCAGCAATGGAGGAGGTCAGTGTCGGGCATCTCCAGCCTCCAGAGGCCACACAAAGTCTGTGGGGGGTGAGGGGTCACTGATGTAAGGGGGAATGAATGCACTAAGGTAAAGGAGGACACGCAGGGGTGGACTGACCATTTGGAAACTCAGGCACTGCCCGAGGGCCCGGGGTCAGTAGGGGGCCCCATGAGATGCCCCTGGTACCTTTTTCATAGGCTTTTTTGAGTTTGGGCAAGGACACAGGGGCCCCATGATCCCCTATTGCCCGGGGGCCCCATGAGTTGTCAGTCTGCCCCTGAGAACACTGATATAAGTTCCCCCTTAGATCAGTAACTCTCCCTTACTGTAGTGTATTCACTCTGCAGAAGGTGATCTGTTCCTGGCATTCCCCCGTACATCAGAGTCTGCAGGATTTCCCTTTAGTGCATGGGGGAACTTTGCAGACCCTGATGTAAAGGAGAACTCTGTAGACTCTGATATAAGGGAGAACCCTATGGGCTAGATCAGGGGTGGGCAAACTTTTTGACTTGAGGGCCGCAATGGGTTCATATATTGGACCCGGGGGCCGGACCAAGAGTAGATGAATGATGTGTATGTGTCATCCATAGTAAGTATAGTAATATTCCCCCATAGTAAGCATAGTAATTAATCCCCCATAGTAATTAATCCCCCATATAGTAATTCATCCCCCATATAGTAATTCATCCCCCATAGTAATTCATCCCCCATATAGTAATTCGTCCCCCATATAGTAATTCGTCCCCCATATAGTAATTCGTCCCCCATAGTAATTCATCCCCCCTATAGTAATTCATCCCCCATAGTAATTCATCCCCCATATAGTAATTCATCCCCCATAGTAATTCATCCCCCACATAGTAATTCATCCCCCACATAGTAATTCATCCCCCATATTAATTCATCCCCCATATTAATTCATCCCCCATATAGTAATTCATCCCCCATATAGTAAGTCCTCCATATAGTAATTCATTCCCCATATAGTAAGTCCTCCATATAGTAATTCATTCCCCATATAGTAAGTCCCCCATATAGTAATTCATTCCCCATATAGTAAGTCCTCCATATAGTAATTAATTCCCCATATAGTAAGTCCCCCATATAGTAATTCATCCCCCATATAGTAAGTCCTCCATATAGTAATTCATTCCCCATATAGTAAGTCCTCCATATAGTAATTAATTCCCCATATAGTAAGTCCCCCATATAGTAATTAATTCCCCATATAGTAAGTCCCCCCTATAGTAATTCATCCCCCATATAGTAAGTCCCCCATATAGTAAGTCCCCCCCCTGTGTCAATTCACTTACCTTTGGTCCGCGCGTTCCTCTCGTATTCCCGCGCCGTTCTGGTCTTCAGGGAGGACTGTGAGAGGAGTTCGTCACGCTGCCCCGCCTACATCCTGGCTGCCCCGCCTACATCCTGACAGCTGCAGAGTCCTGACGTCCGAGAGGAGGGAGGGGGGCGGCCATCCGAGAGGGGGGGCGGCCATCCGAGAGGAGAGGAGGGGAGAGGAGGGAGGGGAGCGGGCGCCCGGCACACAGGAGAGCCGCATCTAAATTTGTAAAGAGCCGCGGCTTGCCGACCACTGGCCTTGCGGGAGCCTAGCTCCGCGGGCCGGATTAAAAGGTCCGCCGGGCCGTATACGGCCCGCGGGCCGTAGTTTGCCCATTGCTGGGCTAGATGGTGCCTGACTGAGTGGGCCTTGCTGCAGTCCTTGCCAGTAGTTTGAAGTTGGGTAGGCACCACATATGCTTTCCCAAATATTTTTTTAATATACATGAGAACATGATAATGATTTCTCTAATATTTTCAAGCCTACCCACTGTAAGGTCCAGTTCACACTCCATGCGTTTCAGTTGCTTTTTTCCTGCATTCAAAAGGCACAGAAAGTAGGTTATATGGTTGTCAATGTCATAGTTCACATCAGTGCTTGCCGTTCCAGTGTGTTCCGGTTGCAGAAAAAAAGTAGAACATGGTGCATTTTTTCTGCACAGAACTGCACTGGAACACGGTAAAACACATCAAAAATGCCTATTTAAATTGAAAAAAAGAGGGGAAAAATTAACTGGAATGCATAAAAAATGCACTGGAATACGTCAAAAATGCATCAAAAACGCACCGGAACACATAAAAAACGTGCATGTGAAAACGCATCAAGAATGCATCTGGACTGCGTTTCCATAGTGTGAGCCGACCCTGAGAGTTAGATGCTTGAGTAGGTCTAGGCTACCAGAGAAAGCACTTTTAATTGCCCAATCCTCCCCTAGCAGTCAGCACTTTCCTCGTCTCCCCCATTTTCTGGCAATGGGCTGTTCCTTCGGTGTCCTCACCTCTAATGGTACTTGATGATGTCAGAGGACGTGTAACTACAGCAGTGTGGGAGGAAAAGGGCGCATGGAGTGGACTAGTAGTGCAGAGGAAGCAGAAGATTAAAAGGGAATTTTAAAAGTGCTTTTTCCAGTTTCCTAGATTTTAACAGGTATTTAAAGCAGAACTCCATGAATTTTTTTTCCCATGCAGTGGGGCTGCATATGTTAACTGCTCTAAGGGTGCATCGAAAGGCTATACTTACCTGATCCTCCGGAAAAATTACAGCAGTGGACTATTCCTGCAGTTCTCGTGTCCAGAACTGGTCTGTGGGCTTGATGACGTCATGTACAGTCCATTCACAAAGCCACTAGCCCATAATTTTTCTTTAACCTTTGCAGTGCAGGGGCAGCCACACTGCATAGGAGGATTTTTGTTGTCCCCAAAACAGCTTAAAGTCAGTGTTTTTTTTTTGAAAATCAGTAGAGAACAGTACTAGGTAAAAACATAAAACTTACAGTATACGAATGGTAAGAAAACATTAGTTAAAAATTAGCATTTTTAGGCTCCGTGCACGCTGGGCATTTTAATAATGCTGGTAGAGTTAGCTGTGTGAAGTTTTTACACTAGTATTTAGCTGCCTTTAACCGTGTTTTTCTGCATTTGCATTTTTTAGTGGGTTTTTTTTTTGCTAAAAAAATGCCCAAAAACGCCAAGTTTTGCTGCGTTTTTCAGTGTAAGTCCTCATGCACACTGGATGTTTTTACAGCTGCTGTTTTTGGCTTTTGAGGTTTTTTTCTACAGCTAGTAAACCCCCTAGCATGTTATCCTATGTGTCCATGCACACATAGACTGGAATCAATGTTTTTTGGCAGGGACGTTTTTTGGCTGGAAAAAAAAAACAGGACTAGTGGGCTTCTAGAGGAGCTGTAAAAACGCTCTAACTCTGAAAAATGCGGTAAAACGCCGCAAACCAGCATTTTTGTGTAAAAACAAACGCTGAAAAACGCAAATGCGGGAAAACTCCGCTAAAAACGGCAAAACACCGCTGAACGCTAATGCAAAAACACGGAAAAATTCACGTTTTTAACTTTACACAGCTAACGTAACCAGTGTTATCAAAATGTCCCGTGTGCAAGAGGACTTATTGTCTCAGAGTATAAATTTACATTTACATGATCCTTATTTGAAAAATAAACACAATGTTAATGAATAATTACATTTAAAAAAATAATACATTTAAAGTAATTTAAGAATAATACAAATGAAAAAAAAAAAGCAAAAAAACTAAAACATAAAAATACAGGTTTATTTATTAAAGGCAAGTAGACTATTCACTTTGCAAGGGAACTTTCATCTAGCATAGGTGTCCGTTTGTGAACCAGCAGTAATAGATCGCTGCTCAGTTCTCCGGCATTCTCGGAGAACACAGTTCTCCTCAGAATGCAGTTTATGAAGCAGTTCTCCGAACGAAGGGAGAACGGTCTCCAAACGCTGGAGAACGGTCTACAAACTCTGGAAAACGGCTGATTTTACTATAATCTCGTGAGATTACAGTAAAAGATCAGTTTACTAAGCAGAGGTAAATTATCTCTGCTTAGTTTGCGGTCCCTCTGATTCTCCAGCTCTGGGCTGGAGAATCTGGAGGGAGAACACAAATCTCCAGCGAAGGGCTGACATGATCTCCTGAGTGTCATAAACTGTGAATGACCAGAGAATAGTTGAGATCCCTTGAATCGCAGCTATTCTCTGTGTCATAAACGGACACCTTAGTCAATGAAGTCAAGCTCCGCTGACTTCCATCATCCAATCTATGTGGAAGCAAAAATATTTTTTTTGGGGTTTTCCTTGCACATGATTGGGTATCCTTTGCAAAGCGAATCTTCACCATATTCACTAGGCTAAGAGAAATTTCCCTTGAAAAATGAACAGCCTACTTGCCTTTATTAAATCAATGACACCACCAGTATAATCCGATTGCCTTCTGGGGGATCAGGAAGGAATATTGTTTTCCCTCGCTGGAACAAATTGGACCATATAGTGGTTTTTGCATTCTTCTAGATCAGCTGATTGGATGAACTAGATGGAGTTGTGATTTTTTTCAACATGACTAACACAATGAACAGTGGGTAATTCCCAAGAGGTGTTTTCCAGCCCTGCAGACCTTCACTTTCAGTTTCTGGAAGGAGGTTATATAAGCCTTTAAAGTGCAACATTTCTGTGATAGATACCAATAGCTACAGTGTTAGACACAGCTAAACGTAGGAAGTACATATGGATCTGACGGAGTCTGTTTGGGCTGTTTATTTGTTTTACCTTTCAATATACCTGACAAACATGAATATGGATGGAAATATTGACAATGCACTTATTTTTTGGGTATTTGTGTATTTTCATTTTTTACATCTCTGGAATGAAGTCTATACAAAGCTCTGAGTCAGGAACAAAATTGCAAAGGTAAGACCATCTTGGGAAAGTGCAAGTTCCAGGCTGCTTGGGCAGCAGAGGGGGGGTCATCTTTTTAAAAGGTACTAATGCAGGAATTATTATTGCTGAAAGAGGAGATGAAGGGGGGATATGATCAACATGTATAAATACATCAGTGGTTCATATAGTGAACTCGGTGTAGTTATTCATCCTGAGGTCATCACAGAGGACAAGGGGGCACTCTTTACGTCTGGAGGATGAGATTTAATCTTCAAACATGGAAAGGTTTCTTCACAGTGAGAGCTGTGAAAATGTGGAATAGACTCCCTCAAGAGTTGGTTCTGGCCAGCTCAACGGATTGCTTTAAAAAAAGTCCTGGATTCTTTCTTCGATACACAGAATATAACTGGATTTATAGGTAAAGTTGATCCAGGGAATATCCAATTGCCTCGCCGGGGATCAAGAAGGTATTTTTTTCCCTGCAGGAGCAAATTTGATCATGCTTTGCTGAGTTTTTTTTTTGCCTTCCTGGATCAACTGTGGGTATAGGATTATAACTTTTTTTTTTTTTAATGGTTGAACTGGATGGACTTTTGTCTACTTTCAGCCAGACTAACTATGTAACTATGTAACACATACCCAATAGATGTTTGATGAGAGTCGTAACTGAGCGTCCTAGTGCCCTATACAAGTGAAGGGCTGGACGCTGCTCAACCGACCCCAGGAGTAAAATGTTGAGGAATGGCTTCAGCCGCCATTCTGGCCACACCTTATGAGGTGTTTTGCCCCACCCGGGGCGAAATGTCAGAGAGCATGGCCAGAATGACGGCTGAGGCCAATCCTCAATATTTTACTCCTGGGGTCGGTTGAGCAGCGTCCAGCCCTCCACTTGTATTGGCTGACACTGGAATCGCTCGGACTCATGCTCCCCTCTTCTCACTTGCCGGTGGGGTGATCCTTTTCCTTCCATCCACAGCTTGGAGCGGCGCCATAAGGTATACCTTTCCTAGTGCCCTATGATGAGGCCTCTCTGCAGCGTTTGCCATTATTAACCTTTAGTCCTCATGCACACTGGATGTTTTTACAGCGGCTGTTTTTGGCTTTTGACATTTTTTTCTACAGCAAGTAAACCCCCAGCATGTTATCCTATGTGTCCATGCACACATAGACTGGAATCAATGTTTTTTGGCAGGGACGTTTTTTGGCTGGAAAAAAACCCCAGGACTAGTGGGTTTCTAGAGGAGTTTTTTAGCTGTAAAAATGCTCTAATGCTGAAAAATGCGGCAAAACACAGTAAAACATGGCATTTTTGGACACAAAAAGGTAAACACAGGAAAACGTGGAAAAACGCTAATGCAAAAAAGCTAAAAAAAAGCTGAAAAACTCAAGTTTTTAATGTGACTTTACACAGCTAACATTACCAGCGTTATCAAAACGTCTCATGTGCAGGGGCGGAATGACCATTCGGAAACTCGGGCAGTGCCAGAGGGCCGGGGATCAATAAAGGGCCCTATGAGATGCCCCTGGTACCTTTCATAGGCTTTTTTGGGTGTGGTTTGAGTGTGGGCGAGGACACAGGGGTCCCATGATCCCCTATTGCCCGGGGGCCCCATGAGTTGTCAGTCCTCCCCTGCTCATGTGCATGAGGGCTTAGAATGCTAGTTGCCCGGCTGTCATACCAAACCACTGAGTTCAATAGGTTGTGAATGAATGACCCAGAGCAGGCGTGGAGATCGAGAGTCAGGGAAAAGTCCATACCTGCATACTTGTTCTGGGTCATTGATTTATATTATTGAAGCAAGATAGCCAGGCAACTTGCATTTTTCAAAAGAGTATCCATAAATAGGTTTACCACCTGTCTAGGTCATTTATAGCTGTGGATGATATAAGTAGAGCCTTCTTCTAATGGTATTTATAGGAAGTGACGTCATCAGGCTTCATACATACAGCCACCAGCGAGGATCACTACGTTCTCACCGCCGGTTCGAAATGCTGCAAGCACACATTGTAGCTGTCAGATGTGTACTTACATGTCACATGTGTTATTCACGTGTCACCTCCTCATCTGAGCGATTACATGTGAATAGATCTTCTGACTGACCCTGGATGCAGACGGTGTGAAACCACGGCTGGCGTCTCTGCAAAGAAACTGACCACAGGTTTGTATGTGGCAATAGCACAGAGTTTAGCCACCTCTAATCACAGCAACTGATCCACACCCCATCGCCCGTGTGAATGTAGCCTTAGGGTCCCCATACATGTTGCAATCTGATCGTATAATCTTTGTCCAATCAACTTTTGAGTTACTGAATATATGTAATATGAGGACCTACCTAAACTATCCAAACAATCTGTATACAATCAGGCAGGTTCGAATGGATACTACACTAGGTGAACCCTTAAAACTTTATGAGCACTATTGAGACCTTCACACCACTGAAAAACGATAAAAAATTGAAAATAAAACTCTATAATAGTTAAACTAAATAAGTGCATACATATGCCCTATGAAGACCCTCATCCCTCTGAAGGTCGATCACAATTTTAAAAAAATTGATTGAATAAACTGAGTGAGTACAGTAATCATAAATATGTGTAAGGAACTGTGATATGTGGTCAAATTAACCTAAAATAGCATGCATTATTTATGAGCCCTATGAAGACCCTCACACCTCTGAAGAGTGATCGAGGTTGAGGATAGGTCAAATCTCAATGTGCAAAAAATTCACCTCAAATATACATACAGGTTAGTACAGAAATTTCAAAAACAAAAAAAAACAATAACAAAAAGTCCATTTAGACATAAACCATAGTCCATAAGTATGAGAAGAAAATTACACAAATCGATGCACACCATCACCAAAGTAACGAATGGAGGCTTACCAGAAATGGAGACCACTGGCAGGCTTCCCATATCATGCCCCAAAACATGGAACTTCCCGGACTCCAACTCAAATGAAAACTCAAAGAGTAGTGCCATACTAGGTCATGAAAAGAAAAACCATGTCTCTCATAGTGCAATATGTATCACAAATTTCTTTATTTGCGCAAATAGGATCCTACTTACAAGCTGTAGAACAATTTAAATCATGAACCATATCCAAGATGGCCGACAGCGCAATAACATCAGAGGGAGACTCTACCCAACATGTTTCGTCATCAAAAGACATCCTCTAAGGGCTACAGCCAGTCAGGCAGAACCTTGCACTATAGAGTTGTTGGTGGATCTAAAGCTCATCATACACGTTACAATATGGTTGCACAATCTCCTCTACCCTAGGTTCACGCCTAAGTGTTTTCTGCAGCATTTTGCAGAAACGCAATACAGTCCATTTAACATGATTTTCCTCGGGGGCGGGTTTACATCTCCACATTTTCACATGGTGCGTTTTTGGAAAGGGTCAGGGACTTTTTTAAATGCAAAAAGTTGCATTTTTAGTTCTATAGACTTAAAGGAAATGCTACAGAAAAGCATGTAGTGTGTTTTTGCTGCATTTTTGATATGTTTTGCATTTTAAATCTGCCTAGCAACAATAGAAAAAACCCAGCAAAACGTGTCAAAAATGCATGTGCAAAAACGCAAAACGCACTGCAAAACGGTGTGAACCTAGCCTTAGATCTACCAACAACTATGTAGTGCAAGGGTTGCTGGTTCAAATCCCAACCATGACACCATGTGCTCTCTCTGTGCCTGCGTGGGTTTCCTGCGGATACTCCGGTTTCCTCCCACACTCCAAAGACAAGCTGGTAGGTGAATTGGCTCCTATCTAAATTGGCCCTAGTATGTGTATGTATGAATGTGAGTTAGGGACCTTAGATTGTACGCCCCTTGAGGGTTAGGGACTGATGTGAAAGTACAATATATGTATGCACAGCACTGCGTAAACTGACCGTGCTATATAAGTACCTGTAATTAAATAAATCCAAAGTTTTGGGTTGTCCCCAAAAAAGTAAGAGAAGGGATATCTTCCAATGGGGACACTAGTTCTGGTGACTTGGGGGTCCCCACGGAATTCTCCTAATTTGAAGGGATTTCCTTTCACTTCCTGTTTGGCTGTCAGACAGGAAGTGCAGGGAAATCTCTGCAATGGGGCACAGATGTCTAAAAAAAAAAAGCTGACGGGTTGTAACCTTCCCTTACTCTATTCAAAATGAAAAAAAAGTTTTGCCAAAAGTTCTACTTTAAATTAATTTTAGTGTATTTTTTTTCCTGGAAAATTTGCATCTGGAAAATAACTGCGCAAATATTGTGTGACATAAAAAATTGCAACTACCACCATTTTATTCTCCAGGGTCTCTGCTTTCAGAAAATATACACTTTTTGGAGGGTTTTACAGTAATTTTTGAGCAAAAAATGGAGATTGTAATATGTGTGCAAAAAATGAAAAGAATTGCCCTGGTAGGCAAGTGGTTAATCAGGAATGTTACTTTTCTGAATAGTCCAGCAGTAATATTAGGCAGTTCAAGTGTTAAGTCATTGCATGTCAGGAGACACAAAATATCCTTTTCTTCTTGTATTGAACTGTATTGTTGCTGTATTGTCTCCCTTTATATTGTAAAGCGCTGAGCAAACTATTGGTGCTATATAAATCCTGTATAATAATAATAATAATAATAATAATAAGAATATGTCATGTTTAGGTCTTTAAACACCAAAAGAACAAAATGTGTCTTTTTGTTGTCCCTGAGAAAGGAGCCATGTTGTTGTAGCCAACACCCAGAACCCAATGTGATTGGCGTATCCAGGAAGATGGCTGCTCTGGCTCTGATCTGTACGTCATACTAAGGACATCTCCTTCACTTTCTGTTTCCTTCTTAGACCTCAGCGGGGACCGATCACAGGACTGAGGTATGGAAAGCCAGGAGCTCAAAATTGTGTTTGGGGAGGGAAGCAATGATTACACATCGCATGACATTACTCCTTCCATTTCCAGTGTGGGTGCCAGAGAATCCTAGCAGACAATCGTGTACTTTTCTAAACACTCTCAATATATGAAAGGTCAGTAAAGACAAATGGTGACTTCTCGTTCTGCAAATGTGATGTGTGTGGCTGCTATTATTATTATACAGGATTTATATACTGCCAACAGTGTGCACAGCACTTTACGAAGTTACAGTTCTAGACAGAAAAGTTCAGTTGCCCATAGATGGATTGAAATTTGGCTGGGTCAACAGGAAACAGGTGAATTTTGATCCATCCATGGCCATTCCCGCTCGACAGAAGTCGATCTAACAATCGACTTCTGGCCAACGGGACTGTTGGAAAACTTTCATTTGATCAGCTGCTGCAGTGCTGATCACTGTATTCTGACAGCAGAGGATTCCTCCATCCACCTTGCATGTGTAGATGTTTTTTTTTCTGATCAGTTTTAGGCTGGCCATGGATGGATATTTTTTTTTTTTTAAAGCCAGCCATCTGATAGAAAAAAAAACAAATGGGTTCTCCCATCCACACAAGCGAGGTGGATAGAGGAATCCTGCGCTGTCAGAATACACTAATAAGCGCTGCGGCCAATTGACTGCATGTGCTGATCTAGTGAAAGTTTACCAACAGTCCCATTCCAGAGAAGCCGATCATTAGATCAACTTCTCTGGAGCAGGAATGCACATAGATGGATCAAAATTCGTCTGGTCCCTGCTGAAGCGGCCAAATTACACAAGCTAGGTGGATAGAAGAATCTTGTGCTGTCAGAAAATACTGATAAGCACTGCGGCCAATTGGCTGCATGTGCTGATCGAGTGAACATTTTCCAACAGTCCTGTTCCAGAGAAGTCGATCAGTAGATCGACTTCTCTGGAGCAGGAACAACTACAAATGGATCAAAATTCGTCTGGTCCCTGCTGAAGTGGTCGAACTCCACTCAAGCAAGGTGGATAGAGGAATCCTGCGCTGTGAGAATCCACTGATAAGCGCTACGGCCAATTGGCTGCATGTGCTGTTCAAGTGAAAATTTCCCAACAGTCCCGTTCCAGAGAAACCGATCATTAGATTGACTTCTCTGGAGCAGAAACGAGCATAGATGGATCAAAATTCGTCCGGTCTGTGCTGAAGCAGCTGAATTTCACTCCATCTATGACCAGCATAAAGCAGAGCCTAATAATTTGATTGCAGAAAAGACTTTACATGTCTGCTTGCTCACTGTTACAGCGGAACTTTGGTTCTGCTATAAGCTCACCGTAGATGGAGTGGAATTCGGCCGCTTCAGCAGGGGCCAGGCGGTTATTGATCCATCTATGGGCTATTACTTTTTATCAAGTTGATATGGGTATAGTTCCGCTTTAAAGCAGAACTACAGGGGTTAACACTTACCTTTCCAACAGTCCCTCGCCAGCATCTTCTCCTATATGCCGGTCTTTGGCCATCTTCATTTGCCGGCACGGGATGACGTCATTCCAATACAAAGAGGCCAGCTCGGCACTGTAAGCTGAGCTGTGCATGCAAAGCTCAATTTGCAGCACTAGAGAAGACAGCAAGCAGGCAGCTAGGGGCATTTGCTGAGCTGGCCTCTTTGTACTGGAATGACGTCATCCCGTGCCGGCCAATGAAGATGGCCAAAGACCGGCACATAGGAGAAGATGCTGGCGCTGGCGAGGGGCTGTTGGAAATGTAAGTGTGTTAACCCCTGTAGTTCTGTTTTAAAGAAAAACTATACCCATAACAACTTGATAAAAAGTAACAGCCCTCCCCATATGGAAGAAAAACATATTTAAAATATATTTTTAAAATACTCTTCCCAAATATATTGACATATATTTGAAATTCTACAATTTTGGCCATATTCAGTATATTTCAAAATATATTTCAATTATGTGTGTGTATGTATATGTATATATATATATATATATATATATATATATATATATATATATACACACACACACACTGCATGTTGAAATGCGTTTTTATTACAAAATATATGAAAAAAATTTTAAAAATAAATTTCAAATATACTGTATATCTTTAAAAATACAAAACTACATTTTTGGAGTGCATTTGCAAATATATGTAAAAATATGTTAAAATGACTTTTTTATATGTTAAAAAAATCTGAAGAACATGTTTAAAAAATATATTTTTAAAGTTATTTTTCATATATTTTGTAATATATAAAAATCGCATTTCAACATGCAGTGTGTGTATGTGTGTGTGTGTATATATATATATATATATATATATATATATATAGACATATATTTTGATATATATTGAATATGGCCAGAATTGTAGCATTTCAAATATATGTCACTATATTTGGGAAGAATATTTTTAAAATATATTTTTCTTCAATGTGGGTCTGATAGCCCTTTTTTTTGCTTTCCACTAATGTTTATTTCCATCATTCCCCTACCCGGCTGATCCTTACACCTGCCAAAGCGTCAGTGATTACCCGGTACTCCCTGGTATGAGGGAATGGGATTTTCTCCCTTTCCTCCTATATTGTAATAATCATGTCTGATCATACAAACAGCAGATTCAAAGATCCATCATTCGGGAGAAAGGAGTCCAAAACCCCATGTTGGCTCTGTTCCTCAAAAACAGAATGCTTATACAGTACTCAGGGCTTCATCTGGCCACCAGGGTGACAGGGGAGCAGGGAGGAGGCAATAAATCATTCACACTTAGGTGTCTAGGTAAATACATTTATTTTGTGAATGTGACAAACATTTCCACATTTAGAATAAAACTCACTGATTTAATCAAATATATGCAGTTCATGTATCATCAGCACCATCTAATAGCCTTAATGTCTTTTTTTCCCCATAAATACCCCAATCAGGAAAAAAAAACAGCTTATGGCCAATAGGTGGCACTGACCACATAGGAGCTACAAATAATGGAGAAATCACAGCAATTTTTGTTGTAAATATGGAAAGGTTTGTTTATAAATAGATCCTTTAGTGTAAACGTAGCCAAGTGATTTAGAGAATTGTAGTACAGGAGCAGAATTGTGTGTTTTTTGGCCCCAAATACTTTTAAATTGGAAAATGGGAATGCCTGTAAGATGTACATAAACCCGAGTATTTGTAAGCGTCTTTCATTAAAGTGTTACTAAACCCACAACAGAAATGGAAAACACAACGTACAATGGAACTGGGGCACCTTTTGAAAGTGTCAGTAGATCGGTGATTAATATCACATGAATGTACAATGCTCACCTCTCAGGTTGGCTGGGAAAACGTAATGTTTGCTCTGAAACACGTAGAGTCTTATTTGACTTATCAAATTTAAAGTGTTACTAAACCCACAACAGTAAAATCAGTCTGTATATGTAGTAAAGCATGCTTGTTATACTAACTGTGGAACCTAAGGGGTTAATGCTCTGCATTGTGTAAAAAGGCTGTTTGATCCTGAATTCTCTGATCCTTCCCTTCTTCCAGTGCCCCCCTCTTTTCTCCTGATAAGACATATTGTGTGGAGTCACTCTGCACATGCTCACTTTAGTGTGTATTGCTAGAGAGGTTTTTTTTTTTCTTGGAAGATTGCATGTGATCAGTACAGGGCCAATCAGCACTGTCTAGACAGAGGTCAGGGGTTCTGCATGCTCTTAGAGCAAAATGAAAACTCCTTCTACAGGCCTTAACCAGTGCTCGGCTGAACACTGATAGAAGTCACAAGACTGCTATATACTGCTGATGAGAAGTTAATATTTATAAAATAATTTAATTTCCATGTTCTGTGTACTGTGGAAGACCAGACAGAGTGAATGCAGGGTCCGGGGAGAGCGGATAGAGTGAATGCAGGGTCCGGGGAGAGCGGATAGAGTGAATGCAGGGTCCGGGGAGAGCGGATAGAGTGAATGCAGGGTCCGGGGAGAGCGGATAGAGTGAATGCAGGGTCCGGGGAGAGCGGATAGAGTGAATGCAGGGTCCGGGGAGAGCGGATATAGTGAATGCAGGGTCCGGGGAGAGCGGATATAGTGAATGCAGGGTCCGGGGAGAGCGGATATAGTGAATGCAGGGTCCGGGGAGAGCGGATATAGTGAATGCAGGGTCCGGAAAGAGCGGATATAGTGAATGCAGGGTCCGGGGAGAGCGGATATAGTGAATGCAGGGTCAGGGGAGACTGGAAATAGTGAATGCAGCGTCCTGGGAGACCAGCTATAGTGAATGCAGGGTCCGGGGAGAGCGGATAAAGTGAATGCAGAGTCCGGGGAGAGCGGATAAAGTGAATGCAGAGTCCGAGGAGAGCGGATAAAGTGAATGCAGAGTCCGGGGAGAGCGGATAAAGTGAATGCAGCGTCCGGGGAGAGCGGATAAAGTGAATGCAGCGTCCGGGGAGACCGGATAAAGTGAATGCAGGGTCCAGGGAGACCAGCTATAGTGAATGCAGGGTCCGGGGAGACCAGCTATAGTGAATGCAGGGTCCGGGGAGACCAGCTATAGTGAGTGCAGGGTCCGGGGAGACCAGCTATAGTGAGTGCAGGGTCCGGGGAGACCAGCTATAGTGAGTGCAGGGTCCGGGGAGACCAGCTATAGTGAGTGCAGGGTCCGGGGAGACCAGCTATAGTGAGTGCAGGGTCCGGGGAGACCAGATACTGTATAGTGAGTGCAGGGTCCGGGGACACCAGATACTGTATAGTGAATGCAGGGTCCGGGGACACCAGATACTGTACAGTGAATGCAGGGTCCGGGGAGACCAGATACTGTATAGTGAATGCAGGGTCCGGGGACACCAGATACTGTATAGTGAATGCAGGGTCCGGGGAGACCAGATACTGTATAGTGAATGCAGGGTCCAGGGAGACCAGATACTGTATAGTGAATGCAGGGTCCGGGGACACCAGATACTGTATAGTGAATGCAGGGTCCGGGAAGACCAGATACTGTATAGTGAATGCAGGGTCCGGGGAGACCAGATACTGTATAGTGAGTGCAGGGTCCGGGGAGACCAGATACTGTATAGTGAGTGCAGGGTCCGGGGACACCAGATACTGTATAGTGAATGCAGGGTCCGGGGAGACCAGATACTGTATAGTGAATGCAGGGTCCGGGGAGACCAGATACTGTATAGTGAATGCAGGGTCTGGGGTTTAGGAACACTTTAAAGTCTATAGGGTTAAAAACATGCAATTATGCTGCATAGAAGCTAATGCAGGCCATAGATGGGTCGTTAATCGTCCGATTTTTCGACCGAAACAAAAATCGTCCGATTTTTGTACCGTTAGTGGATTAGTTCGTGGGCCGTTTTTCATGTATTTTGCACTTTCCGATTATCGGTTATGTTGGGAAATTTGCAGCCGATTTGGACGATCGGCCAATTTTCCCAGCAATGATGACCAAATCGGACGATCGTTTTAACGATAAAAAAATCTGCGCATGAGCTGTGACCTGCAAGGGACAGAAGTTATGGGGTGAACTTTATGATTTAGTCGGACGATTTTTTTAATCGTTGGTGGTAACTTCGGCTGAACGAACGACCGATCTTTCATTTATCGTTCGAAAAATCAGCCGATGTTCGACCTGTCTATGGCTTGCATAAATGTACTCTTTAGAGCTCCATGCAACAGGTGGCAAGCAATGCAGGGCTCAGGTATGAACAGCTCATTAAGAATATTTGGATTTATCATCTTGAGCGTTGTGCTGTGCATACGCTCTGGTATGAGCGGGGCTTAGGGAAAAGCAGCTATCTAAAGAACCAAAAGCTTTGTTCTGAATCGGTAAAATTAACACCTTCACTTTAAAAGAAAAAAAGAAAAAAAAGGGAGGGGGTGGAGGAGCCAAAGAACAAGACAGTGTGCTCTAAGTCTAGGTTCACACCTAAGCGTTTTCCAGAAACGCAATACAGTCCATTTAACATGATTTCCTACGGGACCCGGTGTGTTTTTTGGAAAGGGTCAGGGACTTTTTTAAATGCAAAAAAAGTTGCATTTTTGATTCTATAGACTTCAATGGAGATGCTGTAGAAAAGTGTGCAGTGTGTTTTTGCTGCACTTTTGATGCCTTTTTTATGTATTTTGAGTTTTAATCTGTCTAGCAACAACAAAAAATAAATAAATTAAAACCGCAAACCGGATCAAAACGCATATGTAAAATGCACAACAAAAAGCGCTGCAGAAACGGATCAAACGCAAACTGCATAGGTGTGAACCTAACCTAATAAGGCAAAATTGACAGGTTCACTTTAAGAACTTAGCAGTGGCAGTTCTCATATTTTCCCACCTACAGGTTCACTTTAAGAACTTAGCAATGGCAGTTCTCATATTTTCCCACCTACAGGTTCACTTTAAGAACTTGGCAATGGCAGTTCTCATATTTTCCCACCTACAGGTTCATATTACCCACCTACAGGTTCACTTTAAGAACTTAGCAATGGCAGTTCTCATATTTTCCCACCTACAGGTTCATATTACCCACCTACAGGTTCACTTTAAGAACTTAGCAATGGCAGTTCTCATATTTTCCCACCTACAGGTTAACTTTGTGAACAATGTTGCTGAAAAACCATCTGAGTCCAATATTTTCTATGATGCCTTTCCATTTCTTTGCTGTATATTTGGAAGAAGGGGTTTAATCCTGTAATCTCTCTTTTATGAGCATGGCTATAGTTGCGCACACAGCAGTGGGCTGAGGCATAGTAATTAAGGGTGTTGTCTTGTTAATTGGGCTTAGATGTGCAGACATTCTTCATGAGAAGACCTGAGCGAGCTAGGTGAAGTGTAAAATTCTCTGCTCCATTTTATCCTAAAATGCTGTATAGAGTCTATGTAATTAGTTGTTTAAAAGTTGGAGAAAAGCAAAAGGAAACCATGGCAGTTTTGCTGCAATGATCAAGCAGATTCTGCAAAGGAATTTCCTAAAATTGGAGTAGACAGAATTCAGAGCAGTTGTGCATGGCAGCCAATCCGCTTCTATCTTCAGCTTCTTCTGTTACCCCCGGTTCACATATCTGCAGCTGTGCTGGCCGTGTTTTGCGCGGGTACGAGAGCCCCTTCATTTGAATGGACTCCCGTGCCCCGGGACACACAGGGAAGAAGTCCCTACACTTCATCGGAAAACGCAGCCCGCACGGGAACTTTTTGCGATTTCTAGTGTAGGCGGCGTGTCATTAGAACTATTGGAACCCGTCCGCGGGTCTGCATTCCTCTGTGTGGGTGGTGCGGCTGCACGGATGCGCAGCGGCGGCACCACCTGCCCAGATTTGAACCTAGCCTTAAGCTTCGAGCCCTGGTTTACATTGATGTAGTGCGGCACATCGCATGTGATTCGCACAGGAACCGCACTGCATACCTGCGCAAATCACATGCAATTTCTGTGCGGTGCAACTTAAGCCTTACATTTTGTATGGCTCAAATCGCACCGCATCAAAATAGTGCAGGATCCTCCTTCCTTTTTTTTTTTTTTTTTTTTTTTTTAACACCCCTGCGATTCGATTCTGCAAACTGATTTCATGATGTTGTTAACTTAAAATACACGCCCACAGCGGTTCTCATGAATAAGGTGCGAATTCTGCACCTCAGCAGTGTGAACCAGGGCTGAAAATGAAAGCTTGAAGCTGATTGGTTATCAGGCCCAGCTGCTCCAGTTTTAGAAAATTCCCCTCTCTGCGTTTAACATACACAGAGAATAAAATATGAACCTGGGTGGTAACAACGGGCAACTACTCCAATTTTGTTTTTATGCATTGCTCAATCCTTGGGTCCAACATGGTGTCAGTGTATGTCTATGGTTAAAGGTTTAGCAGACAGGAAAAAAAAAAAAAAGCTACAGTTCTAAAAATCCTTAATAATGCAATTTACAGATGTATGTGCAGCTTCTTTTGGACTCCATTACACTTGCGGTTGTGGGGAAGTAAAAACATGCAGTTAAGCCACATTTTTACTACTTCGCCCATCGGTGACCCCTTAAGCTGCAAAGGCAGCAGTTGGGGTGCATACGTACTTTGGTCACCTGTCGTGTTAGGGGAGTAGTACACTTGCTGAACATGACCTATTCAAGTGAATGGGTCTGCACCACAATTGGATACAATGCAGTGGTGTGGTGGTTTTTGGGTTGAAACAGGTGGTGAGCTGGAGACATGTTGCTCACTGCCTGTTAAATACTCTCTGAAAAGTGATCCACCACATCACTCTTCAGAAGGCTACTGAATGTATAGATAGGCGCTTAATCCGCAAATAAAAGATATTATACATTGTAGAGTAATGATGCCACACGGCTCGAATCCAGCTTCATTGTTCTAAATTTCAGCCATGCATAGTCTCAACAAAAGTTGATGGAAAAATCAAATATGCTGGATGGAAGATTGTCAGCGGAGCAGCGACTGCGTCCTATCTAATGTGGTCAGTGTTTGGGTATGCAGACAGCCGTAGGTGCTGTGGATGTCTGAATCGAATAGCTGGCAGGGATCAATTGACTTCTCTTCTTCAACCTGCAAGACTGAATGAAATAAATAATTCTTGGCTACTTTAAAGTGGTTATACAGTCTCAAGATTTTTTTTTTACCTTAATGCATTCTATGCATTAAGGTAAAAAAACCTTCTGTGCAAAAGAATCTCCCTCCCAATTTTTACGTAGATGAGCCCCATTGCGATCCAGCACTGCGCATGAGAGCAGCAGCTATCCTATCTTCGTACCTCCTCACTGGGCAGATCGATGGCAGCAGGAGCCATTGGCTTCCGCTCCTGTCAATCATCTCTAGTGATGAAGGGGCCGAGTCCTTCTGTGTCAATGGATGCAGCAGTGGGACTCGGGAGCAAGCCCGCTCGAGTGCCCCCATGGGAATCGGCTTCTTACTGGGGGCACCACTAAAAGGGGAAGAGCCAAGAGGTGCTTTTTAAAGGGCATTCATCAAGTCATGGAATGGTCTACTGAAAACATTTGTTCACAGATCTACTAGTGCATCTACTATAGCCAGCTATACAGTATGGATGGAGGAATTTCCAAGTCCTGCTATTGTATTCGGCACCCACGGCTGTCTAAATCCACTGGTACTGCTGAATAATGACTGCGTCTGATAGGCTACAGGCACTGTTTTGCCAATTTTTTCCACCTGGCTCAGTCAGTCTTTAACAGCTTCCCTCCTGGGCCATTGTAAAATGACAGCAGAGCAGGAACCCTATTATTCTGGGAGGATGTCATATGATGTCCTCCCCAGAAAGCGCATCTTGTGGGCTTGGTGGGCCATACTTCGGTAGGATCTGTCACCCACTGTGTCCGCCGGACACAGCAGATGACTGATCTGTTTACCGGTACCATGCCATCACTGTGACCAATCGGCGGTAGGGAACCCGAGAAAAAGAAGGATCGGGGCCACTCTGTGCAATTCTGTTGCACAGAGCAGGCAAGTTTAGACATGTTTGTAATTTAAAAAATAAAAAAATCCTTTACAATCCCTGTAGCCTCCCCGGCGGTATTCTCGAGTGTAGCTCGGGGTAAAGTTTCAGTACCAAAAGCGGTAACCCCGAGGTACACTCAGGCTTGCCATGCGGCGCTGCTCCGGCATCTGTTCTTCACTTACCTTGTCCTGCGCTCCCGCGATGTCCCTCCTGCAGTGTCCCCGGCAATGTAATCCGGCGGATGCCGGCATCTGTCTTCTGGGTTCCGTCCCCTGCAAGCGTTGGGATGTACGGGGGACGGAACGGCGGGAAATTTGAAAATGACAAAA
Source organism: Staurois parvus (assembly GCF_062004578.1). Taxonomy (NCBI): domain Eukaryota; kingdom Metazoa; phylum Chordata; class Amphibia; order Anura; family Ranidae; genus Staurois; species Staurois parvus. The sequence goes on from NW_028317864.1 coordinate 9,079,818, forward strand.
AGTGACATTTACTAAAATCACATAGTATAACATTACTGTATCAAACCATTTCACATACATTGTGTCCCGAGTGCTTTATCCGGCGCCCTGCCTGCATTTGTACTGTTCTTTCTGCCTGGAAACTGAGAAATGTCCATGGCGTCCAAAAAGCGTCCCTTTAGGTCAAAAGCGGTTTTAGACCGGCTAGAGAACAGCGATAGTAAATCAGAACCACTTGCAGAATTGAGTGATAATGATTCGTGGGGGAAATTCCTCATCAGACACTGAAAACAATTCTGCGACTGAGCTCAGCGATGTGCGAACTTGGCGCTATATTTCAAATTTCAGTGTTTTTGGTTTGATTATATTATTGAATTTTATTATTATTTTTTTATGATTATTTATTAAATTATAATTTATGATTTTGTGTTTCAAATTTTACCATACCCGGGATGTTTACTAGACTCTTGTTCGGACAGATTTCAGTGAGTTATTCCTAATAATTACAGGCCTACAATAAATAAAATACATATTTCCATGCAAAAAAATGTACCGCTTTGAGCACAGAAATATGGACATAATCAGACCACTAGGGAGGTTAAAGCAGAACTATACTCGCCTTCAGTTCAGCATTGCAGAGTCCTGGAGCTCCCCACCAGCCGCTGACATCTTTGGGCGTATCTTTCTGGGTATCAATCACCTGCTGCTTTCATTGGCCGGGCCAAGATGATGTCACTCCTGTGCATGCGTTCAGTAAGCTCAACATGGTCGAATTTCTACAATGAGCTGCGCATGCCCAGCATACTGTACAGGGGTGGACAGGCAGGTAAGTAACGTTAGACATAGTATGTCTCTTCTGCATTACAAATCCTGCCTGTATGAGGTGTCGGGGGTTTGTTGTGTGAAGCTACAGAAGGTTTACCAGTAGCTTCTGCCATGTTTCCATTGAAATTATCAGCTGCTTACTAGGAAAGGTCTCCCTCCGGTGTCAGAGCTGATTCACAGACTATATAAATACTGTATAATAATTACTGTATATATTAAAGGGCTACTCTACCTATTTGATTTACAGGGGGGAGCCTCTCTTGGCTGCTCAACTGTGAGATCTGGCTGCCATGATTCCCAACTCTGTTCTGGTGCCTTGGGGGTGTTGGGTGTTCCTGCCCACCCTTTACATGTTTCAGATAAGAGACTGCTAGACATTTTCACTCTATAGCATCCACCAAAAATTGAAATATTCATTTTGGGTGACTTGGCCCTTTAATTTCTTTTAGATCACTCAAGTCTGATATCGACTGTTTATATTTAATCTGACCACATAGCAATTTAAATGCAACTTGGTAAGATCATGAAGCCTTCCATGAAACTACAAAGAACAAGTTGTAGGGCCCATCCACATTTTAGTGGGTAAGCAACATTGGCTTAAATATCCAAAAAAAAAAAGTAACGCTGCCATACCACAGCTCAAATGTTAGAATATTCCTGCTAATATTTGAGCTGTGGATGGCCCTTTTTGCACCACCAGGCTCGACAAAAATTGATTTTCCAATTATTTTTTGTTGAAGGAAAATTGTCAGCCAAACAGTGACTGCATCCGATCAGATGCAGCCGCTGTTCGGGTATTCTGACAGCTGTGGGTGCCAACTGTCAAAATACAATAGCCGTCATGGAAGATTTTTTTTCATCCATTCTGTTTAGCGTGGATGGAGGGATCTAGTTGATTTCTCTTGTTCAGTCTGCAGGTTGAATGGGAGAAATCTATACATGTATGGCTATCCTTAAAGCAGTAGTAAACCATGTCCATTTAAAAAAAAAATCCCCTGCAAGGCAAAGGCATAATGTGCTAGTATGCATCACAGGGCGGTATGTTAAAAAAAAAAACAAACCAGGTGCTGCTGTCCTTCAAGGCGTAGCTGATAGCACGCCACCTGCTGTGAGCTGTGGCTCCTATGTCTTGTAGTAATGTAGCCAAAGGAATCACGGCACAGCAATGCACACACTACCTGACACACCCGGAAATGTTGCATGACGGTGGCTCCTAGGGTTCTTCAAGAAAGTGTACATTTAATATATTGCCTGGTGATTAAATAAGCTCACGTTAAAGGGTATCTATAGCCAAAACGTAAATGTTAAACTGCAAAGTAGATTAGTCCACTTTGTATGCGTCAAATGCCTTTGCAAACCCAGTTATTACTTAGTCAAAGTAGGAGAGACATCATCACTGTGCTGTACATAGTTTTTTCAGAGAATAGAGCTGTGGGAGGGACCCATAGCCCCACCCACTACAGGCTGCCTGCACAAAAATACAGGAAGGGGCGGAGACAAGACCAGTCACCCTGCACAAGGAGTTTGAGCAGCAGTGACCGGTCTTTATAATGGAAAGCTTTAGGCCTCATGTACACTGCTGCTCCTAAATGTCATTTTATGTGCTACTGGCGTTTTTTTGCAACAGCCACTGAACTCAACTCAGTAAAAACCTATGTGTCCATGTACACATAGGCTTCTACTGCAGTTTAGGGGCAGTTAAATGTTCCTCTTTAGAATGCAGAATAATCGCATTCAGGATAAGAACGTTTTTGGCAAAAAACGCTAAACGCTAGTATGTACATGTGAACTCACCTGGTCGTTAAACTTCTGGCAGCAGAAAAATGTTAAATGTGGCAAAAATGCGTGAAAACATGGTACCGCATTTACCTGCAGTTAGCGCTTGGATGTTTATTCATTTGATTGGGCAGAGTACTTTCCATTGACATGGATAAACGCAGATAAATGCGATACAGCGTTTACACGCTTTTTTGCCGCATTTAGCATTTTTCTGCTGCCAGGAGAGTTCACATGTACATGCTAGTGTTTAGCTGTGTTTTTGGCACGTTTACTGGCTTTTTGGTCAAAATTTCCTCTCCTGAACACGATTATCGTGCGTTCAGAACAGGAACATTTAAGTGCTCCTAAACTTGCTGCGTTTAGCATTTTTCTGCTGCCAATAGAATTTTAATGACTAGGTGAGTTCACATGTACATGCTAGCGTTTAGCGTTTTTTTAGCCAAAACATTCCTCTCCTGAACACGATTATTCATCGTTCAGAAGAGGAACATTTAACTGTCCCTAAACTTGCCGCTTTTAGCATTTTTCTGCTGCCAGGAGAGTTTGACTAGGTGAGTTCACATGTACATGCTAGCATTTAGCTGCATTTTTGCCGCGTTTAGCGTTTTTTTAGCCAAAACGTTCCTCTCCTGGACACGATTATTCGTCGTTCAGAAGAGGAACATTTAACTGTCCCTAAACTTGCCACTTTTAGCATTTTCTGCTACTAGGTGAGTTCACATGTACATGCTAGCATTTAGCTGCGTTTTTGCCACGTTTACCGTTTTTTTTTTATGGCAAAAACGTTCCTCTCCTGAACGTGATTATTCTGAGTTCAGAAGAAGAACATTTAACTGCCCCTAAACTTGCCGCGTTTAGCATTTTTCTGCTGCCAGGAGAGTTTGGCTAGGTGAGTTCACATGTACATGCTAGCATTTAGCTGCGTTTTTGCCGCTTTTAGCGTTTTTTTTAGCCAAAACGTTCCTGTCCTGAACGCGAATATTCTGTGTTCAGAAGAGGAACATTTAACTGCCCCTAAACTTGCCACATTTAGCATTTTTCTGCTGCTAGGCGAGTTTAACGACTAGGTGAGTTTGTGTGTACATGAGGCCTTGCACTGGTACTGATCTGGAAGAAATACACAACGCACACCAAGATTCCAGGAAGAACACACGTGACTTTGTGTTTTTAGTTCCTTAAATATTTGCTGATCCTGGAGTTCAGCTTTAGGTAAAGGTATGCTAGAACCTGTGTCAGGATGTCTGTTTCCCTGATGCAGGTTTTCCCTCGCTTCCTGTCAGGTAAAAGTTGTCCCCAGAACAGGAAGTGAAGAGAAATCTCTCCTCAGGCTAGGTTCACACACCTGTCCCCTCAGCCACAACCACCCACACAGCTGCTGCTGAGGAGATGCCTGGGCTGTCATTAATCCTGGACATGGCAGCATGACTTCCCGCATCGGCAACCGCACTTGCAGTTTTTGTGTGGGCAGTGTTTTCAAAAATGGCGCAGGAACCTTTTTTACCTGCGTTTTTAAAAGGCACTGCAGCCCTTTCGAATGAAGGGGCTGACATGTCCACGCAAGCATAGCTGAACCTAGGAAGGTGAAACAGGAAGGCTTCTAAGTGCAGTATTCCAGGTCAACTTTAATAAAAAGCGGTTAAAAACACTTACAATGTGGTAGTAAAAACAGGCTCTAATGTAATCCGTCAGTAGCAGGGCTCTGTCCTCTAAGCGATGGACCCTTCAAGGGTCTTGAAGAAGGAGCTCTGCTCATGCCCCAAAACACATCACCGCTCCATGCTCACGTCACTTCCGGTCTGCAGACAGCGTGCGTTCAAGCGGTCCGAACAGAGCGGCGGCCATCTTTAACACCTCTCCTCAAGCTCCTCCTGCAGCTGCTGGCTGGCACAATGGCTCCATTGCTTAGAGGACAGAGCCCTGCTACTGACGGATTACATTAGAGCCTGTTTTTACTACCACATTGTAAGTGTTTTTAACCGCTTTTTATTAACCACCTTCCGCCCGTCCTATAGTACAATGACGGGCGCAAGGTGGTTCTCTCGTTCTGATAGGACGTCATATGACGTCCTACCATTCTCACTGCGCATGCGTGGCTCAGGGAGCGGCAAGCGCGGCGATCACCGGTCCACTGTGTCCGAGGGATCGCTGAAAGGGCTGAAGATGTCGGCTCGGTCATGTAATCAGCTGTGTCCAATCACAGCTGATCACATGTAAACAGGGAAATGCCGGTTATCGGCATTTCTCTCCTCTCGAGCTGTCACGCTGACAGCTTGAGAGGAGAGGAGAGCCGGTAATCGGCTTTCCGCGGAGGGTACATGTGCACTGATCATCAGGGCACTGATGATCAGTGTGCCCTGATGATCAGTGTGGCCCCAGAAGTGCCACCTGTCAGTGCTCATCAGTGCCAGTGCCACGTGCCAGTGCCACATCAATGCCACATATCAGTGTATACCAGTGCACATCAATGCTACATATCAGTGCCCATCTGAGCTGCCTTTCAATGTCACCCATCAGTGCCAGTCAGTGTCGCCTATCAGTGCCAATCAGTGCCGCCTTTCAGTGCCCATCAGTGATGCCTGTCAATGCCTATCAGTGCCACCTATCAGTGTCCATCAGTGCCCATCACTGCAGCCTTATTAGCACACATTAGTGAAGTGATCACTTATTTACAAAATTGTATAACAAAAACTAAGAAAAAAATGGGTTTTTTTTCAAAATTTTCAGTGGTTTTTGGTTTAAGAAAAAATAAAAATCCCAGAGGTGATTAAATACCACCAAAAGAAAGCTCTATCTGACTCAAAAAAAATGATAAAAATTTCAGATGGGTACAATGTTGCATGACAGTGCAATTGTCATTCAAAGTGTGACAGCGCTGAAAGCTGGAAATTGGCCTGGGCAGGAAGGGGGTGTAAGTGCCCAGTAGGCTAGTGGTTAAAGTTGACATGGAATACTGCACTTAGAAGCACCTTACTGTTTCACTTTCTTCTGCACAGTTTGTCTCCACTCTTTAGAAGTGCTGCTCAGTACCAGTTTCCCTACACACCATCCATCATCAGCTGCCATACTTCCACAGCATCCTCCACCGACGCGCCCTGCTACCCGCCTTTCAAGTGTGAACCTAGTCTAACGGAGCCCTGGATAGCAGTGAAACCTGACGGGTTATAGCCTCTCCCCACTTTATCCAGAACTAAAAAAAAAAGTTTTGTGTATAGATACACTTTAAAGCAGAACTAAAGGCAAAAACTATTTGTTCCAGAGGTCTGATGCCCATGAAGTCCCTTTCCAGCACTTTCTGGGTGCCGGTCTTCAGCCATCTTGCTAGGCCAGAGCAGGATGACGTCACTCCTGTGCATGCGCAGTAGTGCCGTCATCCCAGCACACAGGCCCATGTGCTGGAACGAAAACTGAGCCGCGCATGCACAGGTCCGTGTAAATTCTGCAGGGAATTGTTAACAGGCAGGTATGTGTATTTTATTGCAGAAGAGACATTGCAATAATGAGGCTGCCTGTTGGCAATTTTTCATTTTTCAAATTTTTTTTTTTATAAACATTTTGCAAATTATTTAGTTTCACTTTAAACTGACATGTTGATACTTGATGCATATGTCTACAAAAAGTCTGTAAAAATAAAAGTGTATAGTTTCTTGTAAAAGTCATGCAGCCATTCACAGCCGAATATACACAATTGTGTATCTTTAGCTTTTCATCATCATGCTGCCATTGATGGCCAGGATGAGGCGCAGAGGGGCTGAATACTTGGTGATTGCACACAGACAATCGTCTAACACCAGCGCCACTGCCAGCTGCGTTCATGTAAGTAGCTGTGACCTCATCGTTGTTGTTATAGCCTTAATAGTCTCTACTGTATTACCCCTGTCAACTGGCTGCTAAAATGTTCTCCAACTGTTGTGTGTCTAATGGTGGCCATACACATGATCGAAATACATCAACTTCATGATCACAGCATCTGTGTTGCTGTTCAGTGCAACACGATTGATTGACTCAGTTTGAGCGAATTTGATCAAAATCATATCCAAATTGACTGGCAGGGAGAATAAATTATGCCCATTTGATTGTTTGCCAGTGCAATCATTTTTGATTGAATCGCGCATTGATCAAATAAAAATTGAAGCGTGTATGGCCACCATAGAGGCCTAGATGTTGATTTGTTTGCAAGATAGTCCTTTTTTCTCTCTTTATTTTCTTTAGCCACTAAATGGTCTATTTTACACGGGCATAGACCCTGGATTATATGCTGCTACCTTCAGGTGATTGGACACTGGCGACAGCTTTGCTGGTAACGCCCTTCTTTGCACCTTCATGTAACCCAACCCCCTCCATGGAACCCCGGTTTTTTTTGCTAATGTCCTCAATGACGTGCTTGCTTCAGGGCTCACTAGCAGTTTCCAAAGTACTTTTTATATTCCCCCTTCAGTTATATAATCGGATATTAATTTTTAATTCTTTAATGGTAAGATGATATCTTTCCCACTAGAAGCCTCTTGGAATACTAACATGCATCCCAGGAGGCTTCGGGCAATCTCGGCCACAGTGTGCACGCACCAGTCATTTCCCATCCATACTGTGCATAAACTGTGGCGTGTCATCAGGGGCCAGCTGCAGGAACCAGGAAGAGACATCCGACCCCTGATGACAGATCAAGTAAACATGATGACCTCAATGTACTGTTTAATTGGGCAACTATGTGGCAAATGAGGTTTAATGTTGATAAATGTAAGGTTCTGCACTTGGGAGCTAAGAATATGAATGTTACATACATACCAGGGGTACAACTGGGGGAATCAATGGTAGAGAAGGATCTGGGGGTTCTGGTAGATCACAAGCTTAATAATGGCATGCAATGCCAAGCTGCCACTTCTAAGGCGAGCAAAATCCTCTCTTGTATTAAACGAGGTATAGACTCCAGAAAGAGATATCATTTTACCCCGGTACAAATCATTAGTAACACCTCATCTGGAATATGCAGTTCAGTTTTGGGCACCAATTCACAAAAAGAACATTGGGGAACTGGAGAAAGTACAGAGAAGGGCAGCCAAACTGATACGAGGCATGGAGGAGCTCAGCTATGAGGAAAGATTAGAGGAACTGAATTTATTCTCTCTTGAGATGAGAAGATTAAGGGGGGATAAGATCAACATGTATAAATACATCAGTGGTTCATATAGTGAACTCGGTGTAGAGCTATTTACCCTGAGGTCATCACAGAGGACAAGGGGGCACTCTTTACGTCTGGTGGAAAAGAAATGTAATCTCCAAACACGGAAAGGTTTCTTCCCAGTAAGAGCTATGAAAATGTGGAATAGACTCCCTCAAGAGTTGGTTCTGGCCAGCTAAGTGGATTGCTTTAAAAAAGGCCTGGATTCTTTCTTAGATACACAGAATATAACTGGATACTAACATTTATAGGTAAAGTTGATCCAGGGAATATCTCTCGGGGGATCAGGAAGAATTTGTTTTCCCTGCAGGAGCAAAGTGGATCTTGCTTTGCTGGGGGTTTTTTTTGGCCTTCCTCTGGATCAACTGTGGGTATAGGATTATAACTTTTTTTTTTTTTTTTTAATGGTTGGACTGGATGGACTTTGTCTTTTTTCAGCCAGACTAACTATGATGGCGTGGGATGGAGAGATGCACTACACAACACATGCAGGTTTCACTTGCTGTGAATGTTTTTCTAGGACAACACAGCAGACAAAGAAATAGGAGAAAGGAAAAAATAGAAAGATCTAGAGGAGACAAATCGTGCTCTCTGTTTACTAACATTGATCTTTAAAAGGATAAAATCACACTTACAAATCCGGCACTTTCCAAAAAGTGCATAAACAAGCACTCATTTTGACAATAGATGCATCAAAGATAGCCACGATTGACGTCAGAAGGCGTGGCTCCTCCCCCCTCATACATGTTACGTCCTGGGCTGGACTTCATCAGTGGGAATGGAGCCACACCGCCACCCTCACCATTATTAAAGCTCTACCACTGCCATGGAGAGAGCAGAGGAATATAAAAAGGTAAAACACTCCTGCTGTACTACTAGCTATACCGGGGCACCAGTGAGCTAAACTACCTCAAAAATTTCATATTCATATATTCCTTTTAAAGATTAAAGTTCGCAAACAGCACTATTTGCCTCATCTTGATCTTTTGGATGCATTTGGATTAATGTGAGGATACATCATCGGTGATTGACAGAACTCCCAGTCTATCGACACCCCAGTAGGGAAATGCGAGATATGACCTATCTGTTAAATCAGGGGTCATTCCCTTGAGGTGAGCAGCAACTTGTTTGTTTGGTGGCGGGGAGTGAACACCATTTACATCTGGAAGTATATGCATGCCACGCTTCTTACTCACAATTTGAACATTGGCTCCATTCGTCTTGGTGGATTCTTTATGTGGACTTTTTTGGACTGCGTAAGTTATCTAGTTGTTTGCGTTGCTCCATTTTTTTTTCTATGCTGTTTGGGGTATTGCAAAATCTACTTAAGTGTTCAGCTCGCAACATCTTTAATTGTTAGGTTATTATTTGCACAGATTTGGTTATATATATATATATATATATATATATATATATATATGTCCTTAAAGTTCATGTGCATGTAGAAACAGGCATCCCAATATTTGCACAATATAGTGTGTGTGTGTAAAATAAATATATATATATATATATACTTTTTTTAAATTCATTATAAGTAATCACATAATCTCTGTTCTCAGCTGCATAAAGGAATTTGGATTGGAGAGCTGGGGGGTGGAGAAGCAGCAGTATACTGATCTGATGGGGTAACATATTCTTTGCATAAAGAGACCTGTTGTGAAGTAAGCTGTTCCCGTAACGTACAAAATAGGAGAAGGGATACTTTCCTTTTCCACAGCCCAAGGCATCAGAATGCTACTTCATTCAGTAGAAATCTTATGGAGACAACAAGGGAATTGGTTTCGGAAGAGGATTTCTATTAAATAGTGGCATGGGCAGTGCAAAGGTAAAGTATTTCCTCCCTTATTTGTAGCTATGCCTGTTTTTGGCAAAATTTCTCATGACAAGGTGAACCTGCTACTTGGCCCTGAATGGTTCACTTTAACTATTATTTTATGCCTGAGATGCAATCGAAGAGTGCAAATTAACCATGATGGAAGGGCTCAGTTGAACAAAAGTAAGTTGATAGAGATGATGAATATTCACATTAAGGAAAATTCACCAAAGTCAGATTGGTTAGGGATGAGCTGGAGGATGTTCTGATCCTAGTCCAAACTCACCTGAGCCAGCCCACCAGGAAGCTGTCACCTGTGCTGGACCAATCCTAAGCGGTCTGGACATTCCCCATCTCCATATCTGACTGCTGAAATGTTGCCGCTGTCTGTGCCTTGGGCTTTCCTGTATCAGAAGCCAGCCTCATAGAAGTCTATAGGGATCTAGTGCACAGCTGTGGTCAGTGGAAAGTAAGAGTTTATCCATGAGATGTGAAGATTGTAGTAGGCCAGAGCTTTGACATTCAAGTAAGTTTACATCTTTGGGGATGAGGATAGGATACTTTATTTATTTATTTATTTTTTTAGTTGGTTTTGCTGGTTGACAAGGAATTGTGAAATTATTAGACATGTGCGTTTTCATTACGATTCGTTTTTCGAACAAAAAAAGAAAAATTTTCAGAGATTCAGATGTATATGAATCTCTGAATAGACTTGGTAATGTCAATGAATCCGAAAAAAAAATTATAATGAAATTAACGAATGTATTAGTTTCATTCAGATGACACCACATGATGTGGTAGTAGTTCGGGCACATGGGGAAATGAATTCAATTATAAAATTCATTTAATAACTCGCCTTCAGATCAGTAATGGATCTGAATTTCGTTCTATTCGTTAATTCGGATGCACATGACACCAGTCGATATTGTCCAATCATGCCATTTCTCTTGGTGGGTCGGACTAACATCTGAAAATATAGAATTTTTCCAATTTGAATCCATCTGATTCGGTAATATATCGATTTATATAGCAATCTTCCGGGAAAAACTGAAACATTTTTCGAATCCACCCGGACCAACGAATGTACAAAAGTAATTCCGAAAACAAATTGGTTCAACATAATGAATATGAAACAAAATTCTTCAATGAACAAATGCTTCCGAAACGAAACAAATATTTCCGGTGTGCACATGTCTAGAAATTATGGAAAAACTTTTATTTGGTTGGCCGTGTGTTACTACATTTAGTGCTCTTTACATACGTGTGTTAAAGCAACACTGTAGATTTATAAAGTACATGGCTAAGAGATTTACTATTCTCCCAACATGTGTACTGCTTTGTCGAATTAGTTAACTCAGAGTTATGTTCTAGATCTTCATGCTTCTTGTCACTGAGTTTTTTCTAACCAGCCATAGTCTGCTTTGTTATTAATTAACCCCGTTACTTTGATCTTTGGCCTCTGGATTAGAAGATCCAGTCACATTTGGTCTTTATTTCAAAATACCGGACTTGTGTTTTGCATGTGGATGGCACCCATTCAAGCAGACACACGACAACACGGTCTACTGCAGCCATAATACACCTCCTCTTTGCTGTCAGAATGCATACACATTTTTTTACACTAATTAGAAACAAAGTCCAATGTGTGCTTTCCTTACGTGGTGCTGCTCAGAGAAGGTGGAGGGGCCAGTTCTTGTTCTCCAGCTTGGGGGTAAGAGGGATTGTGAGCTCTTATTCACCACTCTATGCTTTTACTGCCCAGATACAGGACAGAATGGCAAAGCGGATTCAAGCCCGGAGGCTGGAGGGAGTGGATGAAAACATTTGGTGAGTATGAATTTGTGTTCTTTGAGCATCAAGGGGGCCAATCAGGATCTGGTTCTGAAAGGCAAGGGTCAGGAGTACATCTTTGTGCATGTGGCTAAGATCTGCATGTTAACCACTTCCAGACCGGACACTTTTACCCCCTTCCTGACCAGGGCAATTTTCAGCTTTCAGCGCTATCACACTTTGAATGACAATTGCGCGGTCATGCAACACTGTACCCAAATGAATTTTTTACCATTTTTTTGAGACAGATAAAGCTTTATTTTGGTGGTATTTATTCACCGCTGAGATTTTTATTTTTTTTGCTATGCAAATGAAAAAGTCCAAAATTTTTTAAAAAGAAGTGTTTTTTTATACAATTTTGCAAATAAATAATATTTCATCATAAATCTTTGCCAAAATTTATTCCGTTATCTTTTTAGTAAAAAAAAATCCAAATTAGTTTATAACCAAAAATTATAATTTTTAAACATTTTTTTTACATTTTTATTTTTTTATTTTTTTACATACTGTCACCCTAGCAGTACAGTGTCACCATGGTGACACTGTACTACTTGTGGGGGGTGATGAAGATTTTTTTTTTTTACACTGATTGCTTTTACACCCATATAGGATGTAAAAGCAATCATTTCTCTTTCTCTCTGTGTGCATTCTTGCACTCATTGTGAAGTACTGTGTGAGCTGTGATTGGTCACAGCTTGTCACATGGTACAAGGCTGTTGTGAATAGGCTTGTACCATGTGACCTCTGTGATCATTCACAGATTTCACACGTAGTAAGCAATGATGTCACAAGTGACATCTTGCTTACTACTTTGCATGTGATCACTGATTGGCCAATCACTGATCACATGATCGGGACCTCGTACAGAGGTCCCGTCCGATGATCGGTGTTTCACTGTGTCCGGAGGACACAGCGGGCACCGGATCGCGGTGCTGCGCGCTCCGAGGGAGCGCGCACAAGCAGGGTGTGGGGAGGCCGTTTATAAACGGCCACCCGACTCTGCACTGCCACCGTCCGGCCGTTTATATGCAACGGTCGGTCGGGAAGTGGTTAAAAAAATAAAATGCATAAATATATACATATATAAAAACATTTCCTGATCTATACAAGACATTCATTTACAAGTCTGTGTGTACAGGCCTATTGAAAATGGGCTGCATTTAGGTCCGTTTAAAAAAAAAAAAAAAAAATGCCTGAAAACTTAGTGTTTTGAAGAATCTGTGTGCATGAGTCCAAATGATACATAATGATTTTGTATTTAAAGCCATGAAAAGAACATGATCTGTCTGCTTTGTTGCTTTAGTTTATCCAGGCAAAGCGATAGGTATAGTGTTGAAATGACATACATTGGAATATTGGAAAGTGAAAGAGCAGTATAGCATTGCTGCGGTGATCACTCTGCTCTGTCCTCTTCTCACAAAGCTCCCAGTGTTGGAAGGATAGCAGTGCTCAATGTAGATTGCTGATAATATCACAGATGCAGGTACTAGTTTTATGCAAAAAAATACATTTGATTACTTAAAGTATCTAATCTACTAAAATCTAAACTTTTTTTTTCATTTTTTTTACCTTCATGCATTCTCTGCATTAAGGTGAAAAAATGCCCCACTACTTGTCTTGAACTTACCAAGCTCCATGTCACCTCTCCAGCACTCTCTGGTTCCAGCACTGCTCCCCTCACTTTCTGCTTTCACAGGAAGAACTGCTATTGTAAGTCAATCTCCTGTGAGGAGGGGGCGGGGCTTACTGGCACTGTGTGTTTCTATGGACACACACAGGCTGGTTCAGGAGCACCAAGCTTGTTACAGGAGGCCCCCAAAGTATGGAGGAGCAGAGAGCCCTGGTGGAGGCTTCCAAAAGAGGAGGTAAGGGACCTTTCTGTTCAATTTCATTACACAGAGGAAGTAAGTGTAGTGGTACCCCTGTAGGGGGGTAAAGTATAACACATTTTTATTTAAAAAAAAAAAAAAAAAAAAATCACTGTAGCACTACCACCTTAGGACTTGCTGAGTTTGGGGTCCACCTATAGTCCTGTACAGCCAGGCAACATTCATTTTCCACATTATTTTCAGAATTAATTTGAGATGCTTCTGGCCTGCGCCTGACCTCCTCCTGGCCCGCGCCTGACTGCCTCCTGGCCCTGTTTAGTAGTGACAACCATTTAAGATTCTGGGGTGTACAGTAAAATCTAGATTGTTTATCTACTATAGAACATTTTTGCAAGGATGTTCAGATTTTGGGAAGAGTTTGCGCCACTGACAGGTTATAGACAGGTCCAGGTGAATTATTGATGTGATTCTCCATTTTTCTTACAGGGTGGAGTTTGTCAGTCTTGCTGCTCAGTATAAAACTGTGAACCTGGGACAAGGCTTTCCAGATTTCAGTCCTCCAAGTTTTTTAAGAGAAGCCTTTGCAAAAGCTATCACTGAGGAGCACACCTTGCTGAACCAGTACACCAGAGCCTTTGTAAGTATGCTGCTTCACTGCCTTCACCAAACACACCATCTTTCCTGACTCTTAGGTCAATATCAGTTATGAGACATATGAGACTTGGTATTGTGGACTTCTAAAACTGCTAGTGGCTGTTATGCTACTTTTATAAGCTACTGACCTGGAAAAATCAGAAAAGTCAGAGGAAGGTCAGAAGTTCTCCTTTTCTACACGATTTTTCAGTTACTCTACAGCAGTGGTCTCCAAACTGTGGCCCAAGGGCCAGATGCGGCCCTTTGCTTTTATCTGGCCCTTGGGGCACTATTTCATCCTCTGATGCATTAATGGGGCATAATTCCCCCTACTGACCAATAATGGGGCACAATTCTTGCCAATGACACCAATGATGGGGCACAATTCCTCTCACTGACACCAACAGTGTGGCACAATTCCTCCTGCTAACACCAAAGATGAGGCATTTTTTTCCCCACTGACATCTGGACCTTTTCTACTCCCATTGGCAAAAGTCCTGCCCCCTCTAAAGTCTAAAGGACTTTGTCTAGAAAGTTTGGAGACCACTGCTGTATAGTATTAAACCACGTCAGCCATCATGGAAAGACAGGAAACTAACATTCTCAGAAGAGCTCAGTAATGCCAACTGCTGTTCTTCCTTTGTGAGAGGTTTCCATGGTATGGCAGCTTGGCACAATGTAAGTTAGTATGTGCCATACCTGGCCAATATATATGGAAGCTGGAAATCGCTGGAGTAGACTCCACTATTACAGTGATTGCCACCAGCTTCTGGGTCCCATCTCATTGGCTCCTGTTGCTGCCTCTCTGTCCAATGAGGCCAGCAAGAGCTGAGAGAGCCATTGCTCTCGTGCACATTGCTCGATCAAGATCAGGCTCATGTATATATTTAGGAGGGGCTGGGAGGAGTTGCATGAAGGGTTTTTTTTTTTTACCTTCATAGAATGCATTAAGATTAAAAAAAAAAACTCTTGCCTTTTAGAATCATTTTAATCTTTAAAGTTTAACTAAAGTCTTTTTTCATTTTAGACAGAGTTGAGCAGGATTAGAACACCTATCAAGTATGGCTGTCTGTGTCCCCTTTAGGGAAATTCACCCTCTCTTTTTGACCTGTTTACCATTGTCATTGACAGTAAATGAAAATCCCAAATAGTGGGTTGTCTCCAGAAAGGTAATAGAGGGGAAACCTTCCAATGGGGACACTGGTTCTGGTCAGCAAGGAATTTTATTAATTT
This sequence comes from Staurois parvus, assembly GCF_062004578.1. Taxonomy (NCBI): domain Eukaryota; kingdom Metazoa; phylum Chordata; class Amphibia; order Anura; family Ranidae; genus Staurois; species Staurois parvus. The sequence goes on from NW_028317864.1 coordinate 9,094,915, forward strand.
GCAGGGATTTCCTCTCACTTTCTGTTTGGCTATAGGACAGGAAGTGAAGGGAAATCTCCTCCACAATGAGACACATATGGCGAAAAAAAATCTGACAGGGGTTATAACCCTCCCTTGTTCTATCCAAGTGGGAAAAAAAAGTTTTGTCTATAGTTCCACTTTAGCTCAAATCACTATGATCAACCCTTTATACAAGAAATAATGTAGCCAGCCTGTAAATAAATAGCTAAACATATGCTGCAGCTTTACAACCCATATTTAGTATGTGAATATCAGAAATCAACTCGCTACTCCCTTTTTAAAAGGCTTGCCTATGAGAGATAAATTCAAGGATAAACAGCATAAGATATGGGATGGATGGACAATTAACCCACTAACTTGTAACCCCTTGGAAGATGACCATTCTCCTGACTACAGGAGTTTAGCCTGGTAAAACTGGATTTGCATAGCAGACTTGGTAGATTTAGTGCCAACAGGTATGCCTTGGGAATATATAATGAGTTGATGTATGTGGAGGCAAACATTCTAAAAATCAAAATTCAACATGAATGTGTATAAACACTTAAAATAACTAAAACAGTAAGTTTAAAGTACAACTAAAGGCAAACACTTTTTTTTTGTTATGGATAGAGTGGAGAGGGATTAGGACGCCTCTCAATTGCTGCTGCTGTCTATGACTCCGTTAGGGCGATTGGCCCTCTCTTTTTGTCCTGTTAACCATTGTTATTGAACGTAAAAGAAAATCCCAAATTTTGGGTTGTCCCCAAAAAAGTAATAGAGGGGAAATCTTCCAATGGCGATATTGGTTTTGGTGACCTGGCGGGCCCCAATGGATTTCTTCAATTTATTCAATTTGCAGGGAGTTCCTCTTGTTTTCTGTTTTGGCTATGGGACAGGAAGTGAAGTTAATTCTCCCCAATGGGATGCAGATGGCAAAAAATAAACTACTGGTTTATAACCCTTCCTTACTCTATCCAAAATGGGGGGGAAAAGTTTAGCCTATAGTCCTACTTCAAATATATAGGTTACATAAGGAATGTTTTTTTTTTTTTTTTTTTTTTTAGAACTGCAGAAGACATGCAGCACAGTGCACATCTACATCGTTTGCAAAAATATTCAAGATATTGCGCACTTGGAAACAGTACTAGTCTGTATTTGTACCCTATATATTCAACAAACATTTACAGACATACTGTAGCAGAATGTCCTCACCCTGTTTATATTGCTGATTTTTTTTTTTTTTTTTTGAGTCAATCCCCTTCAGCATTTGTTTTATTTTTTAAACTTCTATTTAAGATACCACACTAGCTCCTCTCTTCCCCAGTTATTAGGAAATGCTGCCTGTCATGGCAGCATTCCTGTTTAGAGAATGGGTCCCCATAAAGCTAAATTCTAGGAATTTAGCTCCTTTCTAAAAAATGAATTAAGTCCTGAGAGGTGCATGCCACCTCATGGGCTTAGATTATATCTGACAGCTTTAAAACACTCCTGGAAGACCGCTATCGCTGTATTTCCAGGAGCCTGATACTGATCCTTCTGGGCTTTGCATCTTGAAAAAGAGACTCACTGTAGCTGCTATGCCTGCCCCTTCCTCTTCTTGCCCCATCATAAAAAACCTTGGTATTATCTGAACACATTTATGAAATACAAACGCTTCTGTGAATGGGCAGCAGAGGGGAGGGGCGGGCATATCTGCTCTGCGTGATTCTCCTTTCTCAGATCCCATGATTTGTCTCCGGCAGAGAAATAAACCCGTCAATGTAATAAGAGATGTCTTGCAGCTCATTGGACTTGACTCATAATTTTACAAATTGGCCAAATTCCTGAATTTTTCAGCTTTAAAGCCCCAGTAGCTCTTTGGGGCACACATATGTGACTTGAAACTGAGATCTTGAAGCTGTGTGATGATTGCAGAATATTTTCTATCCTACAGGAGCTTATAAAAGTAACTAAGAGATTTTTAAGAGGGGTGAGGGAAGGTTTAAGATGCCAAAAAAACCATTTGCCCGGGGATGGCCTTTTAAAATGTAAATATGTTCTATGACATGGACAACGAAAGACATTTATTCCTCTGTAAGAGAGAACAGAGAGCTGGCACACCTTGTGTTGAATCCATGTCATGATCTCTATGTCCGGAACGTTATAATAGCGAATGGTTGGAAAGTCCAGTCCTGACAGTACTGAAAGCTCAGCCAGTGGTTTTCACTGCTGCCTAAAGACATAATGATCTCTGTATGATCTGACCTGAAATCATCCAAGATGGTCAACAGTCAACTTATGTCTATAGGTACTAGACCTGTAGGGCTCAAAATGTTGTTACCAGGAATATCCCAAATCTCATGTAGACAATTGCTGTTGGTCATTAGTGTATGATGATGTTGGATATTTCTTGGGACAACAGTGAACATCTGAAAATCAGTAAATGGGATTCCTAATTTCTGTTACCACTCAAATGTCTGGCTGTGTATAGATATTTGCTAAATATAAGTTGCTAGATGTGTATTTATTTCAAAAACATTCACATATAGTATCTTGTAGATCTTTAATTAAATTTTCTACATTACAATTTATTTTCAACGTCTTAAAGCTAATTGTGTATATATTGCTACAGGTAGACCATCAGACCCGAATATATTTAGTAATTTGATTTTTTTCTTTGTCTTTATTAAACAAGCATACTTTGTTAAATTTGCATGACTAGTATTTCTGTTTTCATGGTGACCCTGCTCACCCGTTGCCTTACACTGCAATAGGTGAGTGTTTTCACCTTGCCCTACAGCTTCAGGCTGGTGTGGAGCAATGAGTGACATCACTGGAAGTGACCTCTTCCTCCCGCACTCAGTCCAGCTAGGGAAAGCCATAAGATGGTCATGTGACTGTGAAAGCAGCTTCTATAGGTACAGTTATGGTACATAAACATTTATATAAGCAAGCAACTCATTTTTATATTGTACCGCACAACTTTAAGCTTTGCCTTGAATCGGCCGTGTCAGCTCCTTTAATACCTCCTCTCCGGACCAGAACAAATGTACAGATAAGCAGTTATACTTTCTTTATGGCTTTCCTGGTCCACATAATTGTTCTGGGTCAGGGACCCAATATTGGAGCCATAGGATTACCATGTGAGCTAGCCAGCTAACATTTTCAGGAGGAGGTCAACAATTGAGGTCTCTGTTTCCTTTAACACCTTACATTAACTGCAAGTCCTAAAATCCTGGACTGGTTTAAATGCAGAATTATTAAATGCTTATGTTAAATGCTAATGTACTTGATCCTGGACACCAAAGAGAAAACTACCTGGGGTGAGCAGGCACCGAACTCAAGGCAACATGTTTCCTATAATATTCTAGTCCTGTTGTTTTGTTGCAGGGGCATCCTCCATTGGTGAAGGTTCTGGCCAAACTGTTTGGCCAACTTCTTGAAAGAGAACTAGACCCTCTTACCAATGTCCTGGTGACAGTCGGAGCATATGGGGCTCTTTTTTCTGCTTTCCATGCTCTGGTGGAAGAAGGCGATGAGGTAACCACCTAAAACTACTCTTATTACAGTACCATATCTCTGTTATGCAAATGTATTGAAGAATTAGTCTCTATGACGCAATTGCAATTTTTAATAAAGGGCCAAAAAATATGGGTCGTTATGGCAAGCAGCATTTTTTATTGCTTAATAAATTGTGCATTGTATGCCATTAATTTTTTACAATAACCGTATTCTACATACTATGTACTATCATTTCTCCTTCTCTTCTGCAAATCCCAGGTCTACGGATGGTTTCAGCATAATTCTGTTTAAATATGACTTTTGTATTCTTGGTTTGTTGTATTCATATACATACCGTATATGCTGAAAGGACATGGCTTTTAGAATTAAAGTGTACATATAGCCAAAACTTTTTTTTTTTGTTGTTTTGTTTTTTTTATAAAGTGGGGAAGAGTTAAAATAACTAAACATTTTTTCAGCTGCCTGCGTCTTTTTGTGGGGGGTTCCCTATTATGTTTTTCCCTTCTGTGAAATGTGAAAATGGTCACGAGTGAGGGGAGAATCTACTCCTCAGGGCCACCGCAGCCTAGTTTATACTCTTATAGTCAGAAAATGAAGTCCTGCTAGATATCTTCATGCTGGCCTCTTTTGTAGGTATAGCTGTGTAAAATATTAAAAACAAGTGCCTATACTGTTTAAAATCCAATAATACACTGTTCACCCTGCTCTGCACATGCTCAGTTGCTCTCTATTTGTTGGGCATTGTGCCAAATTTGTAGAGGCAGATTTGCTGACAGCCTAAAGATTTATTGCTGTTCAGGGGCTCTGGGCTTCATCAAAATGGAAGCCCCCAGCAAGAAGAAATAGAACAATGCTGGAGGCAATTTACAGCCCACGTTAATTTTGGTGAGATCATTATTCATGTGGAATGTGTGTTTCTTGCTAAAGAACATTATTTTTTATCAAGTTGTTATGGGTAAAGTTCCATTTACTCCTCTAGCAGCATGCTAAGCATCATACTTTAACTTTCTTGCTAATTCTACAAATGACCTGCATTATGTAAGTAGCCCCACATCCTGGGAAATGCTGTCATTGCTGCCCATTATTGCCAGCTCCTGTATATCCACTGTGACATTTCCCACATTTGCTTTCACCTCCCCTCCTGCTTTGTGGTAATACAGCCACCTTTATATTCTATTTCCCCCATGCCACTCCTTGTATCTCCTCCCACAGCCCTATGCCTTCAACTCGTGCTCACCCTGCAGCCATCCTTCATCTAACTCATGAGTTTTAATCCCAGGTGGGGCATGTTTACTTTGATATAGCGATTGCATGCCATAACTATGTTCAATAAGGCTCTAATTTTTTTTTTTTTTTTTTTTGGGGGGGGGGGTTATAATAAGCAAATCTAGTAGTGGCACAGCCGGTAAAGTGTATGGTGTAAAACCATGTGTTCAAGTCCACTATGTGGTTTGCTTAGTGAGAAGTAGAGATGTTGCCCAAAGCACCCAATAGAGATTTTTTTTTTTTTAACCTTCAGAAGCTGAATATTTTTATTCTACAGCCAGTCTATCTATATTTCAACAATGACTTTCTTATTTTATAGGATTTAGTTTCAGAATCCCCCTTTGTGTGTTTTAATTCCGTGGTTGGTTGGGTGTCTGGTATTTACTTCCCATGAAGACCTGATTTTTGGAACTCATTATAAGCAACTTCGTTGGTGGTGTTGTGGACAAGGTGTCAGTTGTGCAGACGTAAGGTCGTAATTCTGACTCCCTGGTGTGGCATGCTAAATGTAAAGTGGAAATAAATTATGATTGAATTCATTTCAACAAATGGGCATGCAGGTTGTAAGAAGGACAGTGAGTGAGGGGAAATCTCTCTGGATAGCCATAAAAATCCTTCCCCACTATAGTTGTGGCTTGACATACACTTTAAATGAACCTCTATATCTATCCACACAAAATTAGTAAATAACTATGGATGCTTGAGAGTTTCTAATATTTATTGACCTACTGTAACTTTTTTACATTCATAAACCTTTTCTCTAAATACACTAAACCCCTCTCTCATGAATAACACCTACTTAAATAGTGATAAAAATTAAGAAAAACTCTATAACCTCATAAGTGTCTCACACAAGTCCAAAATAATTGTCCAAAAAAATTTGTGTCCAAAAATATCAATATATTCCAAAGTTCTACAGTGTATTCAACTCAATTCACCAGTCCAGATCACATAAAGCTCGAAAAAATGAAACTGGATATAGTGTAATACCTTCTAGTTTTATCATTAATTAATAAGTGAGAAAAAAAAATAATTATGAAATAATATATAGATCCACAAGATCACTCAGTGAAAATACAACACATCAAAAGTGAAGTGAACACTCTGTGACACCTCACACTAGGGGGATTAAAGGCAATTGCCCTCTTGGAAACAAAACGAGCATTTCTGGATGTATATAGTATTCGCTTGTCAGTTTCCAATAAACACATCAAAAGGTGAAGTGAACAGTCCGTGATACCTCACACTGGTGGGATTCAAAGCAATTACCCTCTTGCAGTAAAAACAGGCATTTGAGGATATATAATGTATACTTGTCAGCTTCCATCCACCATGCAGTTAGTACCCTTTTCAACTTCCCAAATTCCTCGTGGAGGTAAAGAGGAGCTCTATCAATTGTATAATATGAGGTATAAGTAAAAATTTATTAAACTTCTTACATTTAGGATTGCTATATCCGTCAGACCAGTCCCCAGCAGTTCATATGGTAAAGTCCACGTTTTCCAATATTCAAAGTGGCTGCGCTGCTCCTTCCGGTTTGGCGGCAGACGTCACGCCTCTGATGCGTTTCGTCACTTCCGACTTCTTCTCGAGAGATCCACGTCAGGAGTGTACACCGAGTGAATAATTTTTGTTTGCATGTTTCACATGTCGCTCACTTATATATATTTAATTTATTATATAGTGTTTTTTTTCTCCCTTATTAATTAATGATAAAACTTGAAGGTTTTACACTGTATCCAGTTTAATTTTTTCGAGGTTTACGGGATCTGGACTGGTGAATTGAGTTGATTACACTGTAGAACTTTGGAAGATATTGATATTTTTGGACACATATTTTTTGGAGAATTATTTTGGACTTGCGTGAGACACTTATAGAGTTTTTCTTAATTTTTATCACTATTTAAGTGGGTGTTATTTATGAGAGAGGGGTTTAGTGTATTTAGAAAAAAAAAGTTTATGAATATTTGCTTTCAAGGGTGAAAGTGTGATTTTTTTCTTGGGGTGTAGTAGTGAGAGTTTGTTTGATATATAACTTTTTTACATTGGGATTTTATTTTTTATAGGTCATTATCATAGAACCATCATTTGACTGCTATGAGCCAATGACGAAAATGGCCGGTGGACAATGTGTGTATATTCCCTTAAGACCTGTAAGTGGCTTTCTTTGTCCAATATCAGGATAGTTTTGCTATCTGAGACATGCTATATAAAAGGCTTTAGACAACCACCACATCCCTCCATGTTGAATTGAACAAGCTGATTTATTCTATTGACTTGTATTGTGTGTCTTCCAAGTATACGCTGACATCACAGGTGGAATGAAGCTTGTATAACATGGATGCTGTGCAATGCTGGGACAAGGTCATCTAGTGCCCAGGGCAAAGATGCTAAATGGCATGCCCAGGGGCAGACTGACAACTCAAGGGGCCCCTGGGCAATAGAAAATCATGGGGCCCCTGTGTCCCACACTCAAACCACACCCAAAAAAGCCTATGAAAGGTACCAGGGATATCTCATGAGGCCCCCTACTAACCCCAGGCCCTCAGGCAGTGCCCGAATGGTCAGTCCGCCCTTGGGCACGCCCCATCCCCCCCAAAATGTATTGCATCTGACCACAACTGCTGATAAAGGATGCATGCCCTGTCCTGTCACCAAGGCCTAATTTTTCGGCACCTGTATGACAGGTGCATATAATTAGGATTTTTAGAGTAGGGTCCAATCCTGCACTCGTCAAAAAGAACTCTGAAGGGTTACGGTGTGAAGGCACCACCAACTGTTCACTTGCCAAACGCCCCACAATGCACTGCGCTCTCACAGTACACAGTATCTACCTTACACTATATAAGACTCCCTGAAAAAAATAAAATGAATAAAGCATAATATTTTTGTAAAGGTAAGCAAAAAATACATAAAAAAACCAAATCTGGTATAGATTGGGGGGTGGGGCCCGTTTTTTTTTTTTCTTTTTCAACATGCCAGTAAAAAACAAAAGAAAAATGTCAGTCCTGCAGAAGGTTCTATACATTGTACAGATGTGCAACTTTCCAGGTAGTTTAAGGGGACCCCCAGGCATGATATTTAAAGGATTTTTTCCATTTTTTTTTTTTTTACTTAAAGCAATGAAAAATTACTGCTCCTTTAAAATCGGTAGTTTTTGAAAAACAAATTTCACTGATTCATTACCAGAGTCCCCATACCTCTTTTATGGCCAATACCCTGCATATAAGCCTTCAAATTTGGCACTTTTGAATTTGCAAGTTCGAGCCCCACAGACTTGCATTGGGTTCGATGTTCATGGCAAATTTTTTGTCCGTTTCGAATGTTCTACCGCAAACCGCACCGGGGGGGGGGGGGGGAGAGAGGGGTTTGTTGTTTGGCCCATCATTCCATTTCCATTCTCATACAAGTCTTTTCATACTGAAGCCTACAGATGCAGGACAGCTACACAGTAGTGGGGACTGGAGGCTTGACCCTGCAGAGCTCGAAGCGAAGATCACAAAACGCACCAAGGCTTTTGTGTTAAACACTCCAAATAATCCACTGGGAAAGGTGAGTGAGCAAAAAATGGTTTGTAACTCAAGTTTCTTCTTAAAGCTGAACTGCAGGCAGATAATAAATAAATGCATAAATAAATAAAAACATTTCATGCAGTTGTGTGCTCCTTTAAAATTAATTTTCAAACGGCTAGCACAAGTACCTGACTCTGTCTTGATATCAGCCTTCTGTCATCCCCTGCACAGCAGCACTTATGTTGGATATGCACGCATTTTTTTGTTCAGCTGTCAGAATAAAGGAATTTTCCCTACTGTGCTATTGTATTCTGACAGCAAGACTCCTGTCAAAATAAGCTGATCAGAGCTGCAGCTGATTGGCTGCAGCGGCTGATCAAATTTAAAGTTTTCCAGCATTTTCGACAGAAGTCAATCTACTGGACAAGGTGGGCCACACACAAATCGAAAGTCGTCTGGTCCCTGTTGAACCAGTCGAATTTTCATCCGTTTGTATCAAGCTTCGAGCGGAGCTCCACCCAAAAGGGGAAGTTCCGCTTTAAAGACTGCTTCCCATTAAGGATTGGCACCTTTGGGGGGCTGGGGGGGAGCGGGTACCTGAATTTGACAGGCAACCTGCTTCCACTTCCGGTCCAATCCCCTAGGCCAGGGGTAGGCAACCTGCGGCTCTCTAGCTGTTGTGGAACTACAATGGGGCAAAAAAGTATTTAGTCAGCCACCAATTGTGCAAGTTCTCCCACTTAAAAAGATGAGAGAGGCCTGTAATTGGCATCATAGGTAGACCTCAACTATGAGAGACAAAATGAGAAAAAAAATCCAGACAATCACATTGGCTGATTTGGAAAGAATTTAGTTGAAAATTATGGTGGAAAATAAGTATTTGGTCAATATGAAAAGTTCATCTCAATACTTTGTTATATATCCTTTGTTGGCAATGACAGAGGTCAGACGTTTCCTGTCAGTCTTCACAAGGTTGGCACACACTGTTGCTGGTATGTTGGCCCATTCCTCCATGCAGATCTCCTCTAGAGCAGTAAAGTTTTGGAGCTGTCGCTGGGCAACACGGACTTTCAACTCCCTCCAAAGGTTTTCTATGGGGTTGAGATCTGGAGACAGGCTAGGCCACTCCAGGACCTTGAAATGCTTCTTACGAAGCCACTCCTTCGTTGCCCGGGCGGTATGTTTGGGATCATTGTCATGTTGGAAGACCCAGCCACGTTTCATCCTCAATGCCCTTGCTGATGGAAGGAGGTTTGCACTCAAAATCTCTCGATACATGGCCCCATTCATTCTGTCCTGTACATGGATCAGTCGTCCTGGTCCCTTTGCGGAGAAACAGCCCCAAAGCATGATGTTGCCACCCCCATGCTTCACAGTAAGTATGGTGTTCTTTGAATGCAACTCAGCATTCTCTCTCCTCCAAACACGACGAGTTGTGTTTCTACCAAACAGTTCTATTTTGGTTTCATCTGACCATATGACATTCTCCCAATCCTCTTCTGGATCATCCATATGCTCTCTAGCAAACTTCAGATGGGCCCGGACATGTACCGGCTTAAGCAGGGGGACACGTCTGGCACTGCAGGATCTGAGACCCTGGCGGCGTAGTGTGTTACTGATGGTAGCCTTTGTTATGTTGGTCCCAGCTCTCTGCAGGTCATTCACTAGGTCCCCCCCGTGTGGTCCTGGGATTTTTGCTCACCGTTCTTGTGATCATTTTGACCCCACGGGGTGAGATCTTGCGTGGAGCCCCAGATCGAGGGAGCTTATCAGTGGTCTTGTATGTCTTCCATTTTCTAATTATTGCTCCCACAGTTGATTTGTTCACACCAAGTTGCTTGCCTATTGCAGATTCAGTCTTCCCAGCCTGGTGCAGGTCTCCAATTTTGTTTCTGGTGTCCTTCGACAGCTCTGTGGTCTTCACCATAGTGGAGTTTGGAGTGTGACTGTTTGAGGTTGTGGACAGGTGTTTTTTATACTGATAACAAGTTCAAACAGGTGCCATTGATACAGGTAATGAGTGCAGGACAGAGGAGCCTCTTAAAGAAGAAGGTACAGGTCTGTGAGAGCCAGAAATCTTGCTTGTTTGTAGGTGACCAAATACTTATTTTCCACCGTAATTTGCAAATAAATTCTTTCCAAATCAGCCAATGTGATTGTCTGGATTTTTTTCCTCATTTTGTCTCTTATAGTTGAAGTCTACCTATGATGCCAATTACAGGCCTCTCTCATCTTTTTAAGTGGGAGAACTTGCACAATTGGTGGCTGACTAAATACTTTTTTGCCCCACTGTACATTTCCCATGAGGCACTGCAACATTACAAAACTGACAGTTACAGCTATGACTTGCAGAGGCATGATGGAACTTGTAGACCTGCAACAGCTGGAGAGCCGCAGGTTGCCTACCCCTGGCCTAGGCGATCGGAAGCGGAAGGTGTCCTCCCTCCCTCCCTGTAGTCTTTTGGGACATGACAGGTCCCAGAAGACTACAGGACCATTCATGAAGTGCAGCACTACTCGCGCATGCGCAGTGGGTATCCGGCTGTGAAGCCGCAAGCTGTCACAGCCGAGTGCCCACACTGAAAATACCGGCCTCCTGGAATACAGGACGGCCAGTGAAATGGGCTGCAGGGCGCACACTAAGGGACAGGTAAGTGGCTGTTTTTTAAAAGTCAGCAGCTACAGTTTCTGTATCTGCTAACATTTTTTGACAGGGTGAGTGCAACTCCGCTTTAAGATTGGATGGGGATGCTAATAAAGCTCTCCTGTATTCACATGTGCTACACGGAGTGTTCAACAGAGTTGATGATCTTTCAGTGTTTGTTTTTGTTTGTTTGTTTTTTTTTCTTCCATTGTCTAGTTATGATATTCCAATTACTGCATTCACAGTTTGTGTTTTTGTTGTGTGTAGGTGTTCAGTAAGGAGGAGCTGGAAGAAATTGCCAACATCTGTGTGAAGTATGATATCCTGTGCTTCTCTGATGAAGTTTATGAATGGCTGGTCTATGATGGCCAACAACATATTCGAATTGGTAAGTATTAAGGCAGTATTAAACCAAAAAGCAAATATTTATTATATTGCAGCTTAACAATTCTTAGATGTGATAGCTGCATTATACACTCACCGGCCACTTTATTAGGTACACCTTGCTATGCCAAGAAAATCTCCCTCACACCATTACACCACCAGCCTCAACCGTTGATACAAGGCAGGATGGATCCATTCTTTTTATGTTGTTTACGCCAAATTCTGACCCTACCATCTGAATGTTACAGCAACCAGTCTGACAACAACAAGGCATTTTCAGCCACACAACTGCCGCTCACTGTATATTTTCTCTTTCAGACCATTCTCGGTAAACCCTAGAGATGGTTGTGCGTGAAAATCCCAGTAGATCAGCAGTTTTTTAAATACTCAGACCAGCTCGTCTGTCACCAACAACCATGCCATGTTCAAAGTCACTTAAATCCCCTTTTTTCCCCATTCTGATGCTCGGTTTGAACTTCAGCAAGTCGTCTTCACCACGTCTAGATGCCTAAATGCATTGAGTTGCTGCCATGTGATTTAGCGGATTAGCAATTTGTGTTACCAAGCAATTGAACAGGTGTACCTAATAAAGTGGTCAGTGAATGTATTTCTTGTGTAGGCTTGCTTTCTTCTATTTTCACTGGTGATCCAGCCAGTAAGTTTGTTGTTTTTCAAAAGACAAAGGTCTGCTGCAGATTATATAATTTACAAGATGAGACAAACCATTTACCACGGTCAGGGGAGCTTACAATGATCAACTTTTATTCATATAAAACCTTTATTCCAAAAGGAAAAACAACTGTTTGCTATAACTGCTTATAAGGTATTTGCCAGAGCTTTGCTTCAATTTGTTAGTGTATTTAAATCCTCTAGTCCATCTAACACTCCCCTACCCCCAGACTGACGATGCTGCTATCCAAAATTGCCCCCCTGTGCCCCTTCATCCAGAGTGGAAGCGCTCTAATACAAGAGGTGTGTTACTAGCCAGATCACCAAGTGAAAACTGAGGGGAAAAAAAGCTTAACAAAAAAAAAGAAAACTAATGCAGCAACCACTTCTGATTAGTAAGCTGCAGGACTTTTTTTCAGCAGGAACGTGGTGGAACTCGGTTCCACCACCTCCTGGTTCTCACCCTCTGCTGCCTATTCACCACTGTCACTTGAAAACACAGAATAATGGCTTCTGTGCTTACAAGGACAGCTTGCCTCTCCCAGTGGCTCTGCAGATTCCTCCCTGCCCTGCACTCACGTTGTGGACAAGAAAGGTGCAGGTGCTAGTACAGTGTAGACATTGGTGGGAGGGGGCATCATGTGGTAGGCTGCACCCTCTATGATCACCCCTGAATTCTGCACCCAGTACATAGTTCACCCCTGAACCCTGCACAGTGTACATAGTGCCCCCCTGAACCCTGCACTCTGTATGTGGCACACCCCTGAACCCTGCACTCTGTACATGGCGCGCCCTGCACTCTGTACATGGCGCGCCCTGAGCCCTGCACTCAGTACGTAGTGCACCCTTTAATTCTGCCCTCTGTACATAGCGCACTCCTGAACCCTGCAGGCTGTATGTAATGTTTTCTTGAACACTGCATTCTATACACAGCACACTACTGAACCCTGCACTCTGTACATAGTGCACTCCTGTAATCTGACCTCTGTACATACCACACTCCTTAACTCTGCACATGTGTAGTGCACCCCTGAACTCTACACTCTGTAACACACTCCTAGTATTTAATGCCTTCAAACCCCTCCCACTGCAGTTTGGTCACACCCACCATCTGTTGTGGTTTGGTGGGAAAAGGGGGGGGACATGGTTGAGTTCCTGAACCTATTCACTGAGAAAAAATCCCTGGTAAGTTGCAATATACTGTATAACATTTTTGGTTCTGGGTTTAATATAGCTTTAAGTGCAATTGCTTAGTGTATATTCTTTTAAAAAAAAAAAAAAATTTTCAGGTGCAAGATACACTTTTCAGGAAATGTTGCCTGATTTTTCTATATTCACAAAACATTTCTTCTTCCTTTTATCTATAAAGCTAACCTGCCAGGAATGTGGGAACGTACCATCACTGTTGGAAGTGCAGGGAAGACTTTCAGTGCCACAGGATGGAAGGTAACCTCTTAGGCCGTGGTCTCCAAACCTTGGCCCGTGGGCTGAATGCGGCCCTTTGCTTGCCTCTATACGGCCCTTGGGGTACTGTTTCTCCCACTGACACCAACAATGGGGCATTTTCCTTCCATTAAAACCAATGATGGGGCACAATTCCTCCCACTAATAGAATCCATCAACTAACACCATTGATGGGGCACTATTCATCCCACTGACACCAATGATGGGGCACTATTCATCCCACTGACACCAATGATGGGGCACTATTCATCCCACTGACACCAGTGATGGGGCACTATTCCTTCCACTGTCACCAGTGATGGGGCACTATTCCTCCCACTGATACCAATGATGGGACACTATTCCTCCCACTGATACCAATGATGGGACACTATTCCTCCCACTGATACCAATGATGGGACACTATTCCTCCCACTGACACCAATGATGGGGCACTATTCCTCTCACTGATACCAATGATGGGGCACTATTCCTTCCACTGACACCAGTGATGGGGCACTATTCCTACCACTGACACCAGTGATGGGACACTATTCCTCCCACTGATACCAATGATGGGGCACTATTCCTCCCACTGACACCAATGATGGGGCACTATTCCTCCCACTGTCACCAGTGATGGGGCACTATCCTCCCACTGTCACCAATGATGGGGCACTATTCCTCCCACTGACACCAATGATGGGGCATTATTCATCGACTAATATTAGTGATTGGATAATATTCCTCCTTCCACTGACTACAAGCACTATGTAATTTTTTTTTTTCACTCCCACTGACGCTGGGACATTTTCTACTTCCACTGGCCACTCCGGCCCCCCTAAAGTCTGAAAGATAGTAAGCCAGCCCTTTGTTTAGAATGTTTGGAGACCCCTGCTCTTAGGCTTGAAAGCAAACCATTTACAAACTGGCATTTGTGATAATATGAACCTACTGTACGTCCTCTTAAATTATTACAATGCAGCTTTACTGCTCGGGGAATCATTCATTTTTGATTATTTACTTATATTCTCTCTCTATCAGAGCAGAAGTGTTAGGTTGAAAGGTTTTATTAGGTTATATCTCCTGCTTGAGTTTATCACCAATAACCGACAGATAAAGCTGAAATATAACAAAGGTGCTATCAGAATTACAAGACCTGAAACAGCTGGCATTGGGAGTTGGCGGGAGGTGCGCACGTGCACATTCTGTACCTGGAAGAGACCTGTGACATACAAGTACATCACAATACAATGCGGGCAAGCAGTCCTGAAGTGGTTAATGATAAAATTTTACTCTATTGACCAAAAAACATATTCAAACAAAAATGACAGCAGACAGGGTAACCGCTATTTTTTTTTTCTTTTTTCAGAAAAATTAAAGTGGTTTTAAACCCAAATGCAAACATTTTATTCTATTGCAGCTTACCAATTCTTAGATGTGATGCCTGTGTTTTCTTTTTTTAGGCTTTCTTTCTTCTATTTTCATCTGGTGATCCAGCCAGCAAGTCAGTTGGTTTTCAAAAGTACAATCTCTCTAGCAGAATGTATCAGTTTACTTGGATGAGACAAACCATTTACTATTGACACGGGTGATTACAATGATCAGCTTTTATTTATTCATATAAAACATTTATCCCAAAAGGAAAAAAACTGTTAGCTGTAGGTGATTGTAACGTGTGAGCTGGAGTTTGGCTTTACTTTGTTAATGTATTTAAATCTGCTAGTACATTTAACACTACCCTCCCCTCTCCATAGTCCAGACTGACAATGCTGCTGTCTGCTATGTCTCCTGTGCTCATTCATCCAAAGTTGTGTCTCACTGATACAGGAGATGTGTTACAGGCCAGGTCACCAGGTGAAAACAGAGGAACAAAGCCAAAGAAAAGAAAACTGAAGCAGTCACCACATCTAATGATTGGCAAGCTGCAGTATATATTTTTGGTTTTGAGTTCCGCTTTAATAAAACTATATGGTCCTAATGTGGAAGATCTCTGTGTGAACTGATATTTTTTTTTTTTTAAAGAAATCTTATCAATTCTAAGGCCAGGTTCACACCTGTGTGTTTTTTATGGAATGGAATGGAATGCAGTGCATGCCATTTATCATGATTTTCTATTCACATCTATGCATTGTTTTGCAGGTGCGTTTTTTGGAAAGGGTCAAGGACTTCTTTTCCCACAACAGTTTGCATTTTTAATCCAGTAGACTTCAATGGAACCGCATATAAAACTCAAGTGCTGTGCTTTGTGTGCGTTTTTGACGCGTCCTTTTTTATATATATATATATATATATATATATATCTTTTTTTTTTTTTATAATTGATGAAGGCTAGTCATTGGTTAATTGCTAGTCTGTTTCCAGGTTGTTGAAATGCATGTTCAGTAGGTGAATTATAAGGGAATTCTCACAGGGTTCTCTCCCAGATCAATGTGATATACCTGTTTAAATATTCTGTTTTTGTTACAGGTTGGCTGGGCTTTTGGGCCTGATCATCTTCTTAAACATCTCAGAATAATCCATCAGAATTCTGTATATCACTGTGCAACTGGAGCCCAGGTAAGACCGCATGCTAGTGGCCCATTGTCTTGGTATGGTTCCCAAGCTAAAATATAATATGATCACATGGGGAAGAGGCTTAAAGTGTAGTTGACTACTTGCCTACTGGGCACTTATACCCCCTTCCTGACCAGGCTGATTTTCAGTTTTCAATACTCTCATACTTTGAATGACAGTTACTCAGTCATGCTACACTGTACCCAAACTAACTTTTTCTGCATGCAAATAGAGCTTTCTTTTGGTGGTATTTAATCACCACTGAGTTTTTGAAGAAAAAACACTTTTTTTTTTTTTTTTAGTTTTTCTGATAAATTTTGCAGATAAGTAATTTTTCTTCACAAATTTAGGTCATAATTTATACTGCTACATATTTTTAGTAAAATTAACCCAAATCGGTGTATATTATTTAGTCTGTGTGAAAGTTGGTCTTCAAGCTATGCTACATATCATTGAAAATTGATCACACCTGATTGCCTATAGACTGACTGACCGCCAGGACAGTACAAATAACCACCCCATATGACCCCTTTTTGGAATGCTGACAAGCCAAATTATGTAAGAGACATAGGGAGTTATTTGAAGTTGTACTTTTTCCTACAATTCTTTGGAAAATGAAGAAACTATTATTATTGTTGCATTGTCACATTATTGTTATATATCACATTAATTTATTTCTCTCAAACGGCATAGGAATACATGCAATTACCCCCAGAACACATGCTGCTACTTCTCCTGAGTATGGGGATGCCGCATGTGTGAGACTTTTCCACAGCCTGACCACATACAGAGGCCCAACATCCAAGTAGCACCTTTAGGTATTCTAAGGCATAAGTTGCACAATTCATTTCCTGACCACCTATCACATTTTTGAAGGGCCTGGAGCACCAGGACACACCCACTAAATGACACAATTTTGGAAAGAAAACACCCCACTGTATATTCTATGAGGCACAATGAGTCTTTTGAACATGTCATTTTTTTTCCATAAGTTTTTGGAAATTGTGGAAAGAAAATGAAAACATGTCCCCCTTCTTTTTTTAATACACAAAAGTTGTCCATGTTTAAGATATATTTTTAACACACAGCATGGACATATGAAGAATTACACTCCAAAATGCATTCTGCTACTCCTCCTGAATATAGCAATATCATATATGTAAGACTTTTCCATAGCTTGGCCACATAAAGGGGTCCAACATCCAAGTAGTTCCTTCAGGCGTTCTAGGGCCATAAAAGGGGCATAAATTACACATCTATTTTCCTGACAGCCTATCACATTTTTGAAGGCCCTGGATCACCAGGACCATGGAAATGTCCACAAAATGACCCCATTCAGCTAAGTAAAGTGTAAACAAAAGATTACCTGTGGTTTTAGTAGTGCAGTTGTCCACAGAGGAGAGCACAAGTCCAGGCAGGGACATGGTCGGGGACAGCGAAAGGAACTATCCAGGCAGCAGGCAGCAATACTGTCCATAGTTAGTACAGGCAGCAGGCAGAGATATTGTCAGCACAGCCAAAGCATTGGTGCAGGCAGCAGACAGAGATGTGGTCAACAGCATCCAAAGTACTGGTACTGGCAGTAGGCAGGAACATAGTCCATAGTTCGTACAAGTAGCAGGTAGAGGTGTGGTCAGTTTAGGCAGCGGTATGATAAATGAGCAAGCGAGGTTTAGTTGGCAGCTGGCAGAAATATCAGACTCGCTTAGGGCCTCAGTCAGGTAGGACCTGGGCACTGGGGTAGAAGCTTCTTTCCATCCAAATCTCTTTGAAGCCCCTGGCCTGCAGACCCTAATCAAAGAATTACAAAACCTGGAGAAAACCAAACATCTAGTTTTCTCCACTCGGAAAAACTATTCAGCCGCCCCTCACAAACATTTTCGGGGGATCAGGAAGGAATTTTTTCCCCTGCAGGAGGAAATTGGTTCATTCTTTGCTGGGTTTTTTGCCTTACTCTGGATCAACTGTGGGTGTAGGATAACTTTTTTTTTTTTTTGTATGATTGAACTGGATGGACTTTAGTCTTTTTTCAGCCAGACTATCTATGTAACATGAGACCCCTGTTTTATCTTGAATCCCAAAAGATCAGTCCAAGAGGTATTGCCTACCTCTTGGACTGATCTTTTGGGATTCAAGATAAAACAGGGGTCTCATGTTACATAGTCTGGCTGAAACGTGGTTAATATTAACAGGCCGAAATCAGTTCAGGTGGAAAGCAGAAACTTGGCTGATAAACAATCTAGGGGTCAGGCAGAAGCATCGTCGGTAAACAAGGCAGGGTCCGTTCAGGTGGCAGGTAGAGGCCTGGTCAGTTTAGGCAGCAGACAGAGGCATGGTCGAATAATAGCCCAGGGTCAGTTGAAGAGGAAGCAAAGGCATGATGAGTGTGAAGGCAAATGGTCATATATGGGGAAATGGCAAGAATTCAGAACTATGTTCCTCATACTTCACTAATATTGTAGAGAAGTATAGTAACGGCGGAAACATTCTCCTATGCATAGGCCTGGTTGGGAAGGACACTGGACACTAATAAGTGGTGTCTCATTTTACAGCCCCTCTGGAGCACACCCCCTATTTTTATTTTTTTTTTTCTCACATTTGGCCTTTTTCCTTGTGAGGGACTTTATCGGGAAAATGGCATTCATGGAGTCTGCTCACTGCATCTGATCTAGTGGTTTTTGGTGGGGGACCTTCCTGGTACACAAAGGCAGGGGATTTAGAGTAGATAACATACGAATTTTATATATTGCCAAATTGAAAAGATAACTGGAGACTTTCTTGTACCAATGGCAGGTTCTTCTTGCTCAAGGTAGGGCTGGATCATATGATCATTGTAGCTGACTTCCCCCATGAACATATTGTACTAATGTACACATTCGGGCTTCTGGACTAGGCCAATCCTTCTGTGGATTTGAACGGTGGTGCAGGGGCGGACTGACCATTTGGAAACTCGGGCACTGCCCGGGGTCAGTAGGGGGCCCCATGAGATGCCCCTGGTACCTTTTTCATAGGCTTTTTTGAGTTTGGGCAAGGACACAGGGCCCCCATGATCCCCTATTGCTCGGGGGCCCCATGAGTTGTCAGTCCGCCTCTGCGATGGCGTCATTGGGGATTGAGGAAAGCATGTAGATGTCTTGTTTGTTCCTCCACTTTATAGCCAATATTTCCTGGTTCCGCAAACTCACCGACTTGCTTCTACTTAGTTTTGTGTTTACCATCCTTTGAGAGAAGACCTTCCTATTGGCTCACATGGTGCCAAAAGCAAATGTTTTCTTCCAGTAGAGATTAACATAGAGATTACCTTTTTCAAAGAGTGGGAATACAAGGTCAGAAATGATTTCCATACTTGTTCCAATATATTCTGGGCAGTTGGGTGGATGCAGCTGGGTGTCCTTTCCTTCATACACACGGAAGGCATATGTGTACCCCATTGCTCCTTCACATAACGTTTCACCCCATATTGGCCCCTTTGCACTGATGGTCACTTATAAGTGCCACTGGTGAGGTAGCACTGAGATGGCACTGGTGAGGTAGCACTGAGATGGCACTGGTGAGGTAGCACTGAGATGGCACTGGTGAGGTAGCACTAATGAGAGAGCACTGTTGAGGCAGCACTAATGAGAGAGCACTGTTGAGGCAGCTCTAATGAGACAGCAATGTTGGCCACTGTTTGGCAGCACTGATGGGCACTGGTTAGGCAGCACTGATGAGGCAGAACTGTTGGGCACTGTGTGGCAGTGCAAAACAAGTGTTGAACAATTGACTCACTGTTTCTGGCACAAATAGTCTCCTTCTCCCATACTCTGTGTGAGGGAAAGAGACGTGCCAAACCCCCTATGACCCCATTGTGATTGGCCCTTGACCCTTATCTGTGATGCGCTGTGCCCAAGGCACACAGTGATCAGATACTTCCCGATGCATGCCCCAGCAGGCTTGCAGGAAGTTCATTCACGGAAGGACATCAATGAACGCCCTCCTGGAATGATAGAGCTGCACTGTAGCCATCTTTCGGCTACAGCGTGGTAAGGTAGTGGTTAAAGACAAAACTTTTTTTTCAATCAAAACAGATTTTTATTGCTGTGTATGTCCTTGTTAGGGAGATTCACCTTCTCTATTTGTCCTGTTTACCATTATCCTCGAAGTTGAAAATAAAAGAAAAATCCCAAATTTTGGGTTGTCAACAAAATGGTAATACAGGAAAAATCTTCCAATGGGGACACGCGCTCTGGTGACACACTGGGATTCCCTCGCTTGGAACGAGTTTCCTCTAACTTGAAGTGAAGGGTAATCTCCCCTATTGGACACAGATGGCAAAACACAAAAAAAGGGGTTATAATGCTCCCTTACTTTATCCAACATAGAAAAAAACTTTGCCCATAAGCTTCACGCCATTGTTTTAATGGCTGTGGAGACATAGGAGACTTAACATAGGTGATGGTGTGAGCATTGTCCCATAGTATCTAGTTTTGGGTGGAAAACTAAAGGCTTTTTTTTAGAGTGCTTGTAAACCCTCACAGATGCCCAGTGAAGAAATTGGTCTCAGGTGATACACAGAGATGAAACAAATCCTCCTGCATAAGTTGCATTGGTTTATCTACAACCACCTTTCTTCTACATCCATTCAAAGTGCAGAATTTACACAAGATCTCTCACCTCTGAAAAGGAGGGGGCGGGGAGCTGAGGAGAGCTGTGAGGAGAGCTGTGAGAGTTCATTGGACGGAAGGGACATACTCCCCTTCACCCAGCACATGGGAACAGAGCTGAGACTGTCAATCACCGGCTGTGCCCTCCCCTGTCACCAGTTTTCTCTTGGTGTCAGGAAAACCCATCAGAAGTGACTCATACTTTTTTTTTTTTTTTTTTTAACAGTTAGAAGTGACTCCTACATAAAGCAGAAGAACAAGGCAGCAGACAAAAGTTACACTTTGTTCTCTGGACTGAGACAAGTACACACTATAGAGGGATAAGCTTTGTTCATGTTTCAAGTCACTTTAAGGCTAAATTGACATTATAGTATTATAATAAACCGTTTCCTGTCCGCCATATAGCAGTAATAATAGATAAAAATATATATATATTTGTGTGTGTGATTTTGCATTTCCAGGTAGGGGTGTTAATTGCGGCCTCGGCTGTCAATCACCGGGTCCCGGCTGGTGATTACCAGCTGGCACCCGGTGATCAAGGAGCATTACTGACAGAGGGAGAGAACTGTAAGTAAACAATACACTTCTCTCCCCTGTCAACTTTTGCACACTGCTCTGCATGGCTTTGCATAGCAAAGCTGTGTGCTTACAGTGAAGCACAAACACAGCTCACAGTAAAACACTCCCAGCGCACAGTTAACATTTTGATTGCCCCACATGTTAACCTCTTCCTGTCCAGTGCCATTAGTATAGAGTTAGTACTTTTTGTTAGCACTGATCACTGTATTGGTGTCACTGGGGATGTCAGTGACACCAAGTCAGTTCCTCCCCAGTGACAGAATGCCTGCTGCTGTCCCTCTGTAAGTTGCTGATTGCTGCCATTACTAGTAAAAATGTAACAAAATCCCAGTGTATGTGTATATATATATATGTGTGTGTGTGTATATGTATATATATATGTATGTATATATGTATGTGTGTATATATATATGTATGTATATATATATGTGTGTGTGTGTGTGTATGTGTATATATATATATATATATATATATATGTGTGTGTATATATATATATATATATATATATATATATATATGTGTGTGTGTATATACCGCCATTTGCCATACTGCCATTTGCCAATTAATTTACATGTATTGGGATTTTTTTAGCAAACGCATGTAGCAGAATACATTTTGGCCTAAATTTATAATGAAATTTAGATTTTTTTAAATTATTTTACTGGACATGTTTTAATAGCAAAAAGTCAAAAATATTGTTTTTTTTTTGTCAATCTTTTTTTTTTGCAAACAATAAAAATGCACAGGCGATCTAATACCACCGAAAGAAAGCTCTATTTGTGGGGAAATAAAAAGGATGTAAGTTTCATGTGGGTGCAGAATTGCATGACCGCGCAATTGTTAGCTAAAATAACACAGCACCGTATCACAAAAAATGGCCTGGTCAGGAAGGGGGGTAAATCCTCTGGAGGGCAAGTGGTTAAACTTGTCTCCTTCAATCACTTTTCTGAATTACTCTAAGCAGCTTACAAAAATTACTTTTGCACATACAGTACTTTCAGTTGTTGCCTGATAATGGACTCTAGTAGTCAAATAGTAGTAAAATATTGACTAAAAACCAATGGAGCAAAAAGATGTTGCTATAAAACTCTTGAATAATCATGATCCATGGTTTGCTCTTCAGGAGGCAGTAGCCCAGGGATTTCAGAAGGAGCTAGAGAGACTGGGCCAACCGGACTGTTACTTTATACAACTGCGGAATGAGCTGCAGAAGAAGCGAGACCGACTATACCGCTGCCTTACAGAGGTGGGGATGAAACCTGTATTGTCCCAAGGGTCTTACTTTATGATTGCTGACATCTCCTGCTTCAGTAAGTCTGCCTGTACATTAATTTATTAATACTTTGGTGCAGCCAGTGTTGTGCTGTTAGTATTTAATTTAAGCCATAAAAATGTGTTTTTTCCTCAATTAGCAGCAGCATTGTTAGTCTACCGCAGGGGTGTCAAACTGGCGGCTGTCCAGCTGTTGCCAAACTACAAGTCCCATCATGCCTCTGCCTTTGGGAGTCATGCTTTTAACTGTCAGTCTTGCAATGCCTCATGGAACTTGTAGTTTGGCGACAGCTGGAAGGCCACCAGTTTGACACCTGTGGTCTACCTTGTGAATTCCTTCAGTTGGCCATTGGGCTGCCTATTGAGTCTCTCCGATCGACCGGCCAAGGGACAAAGGAGCTTGGGCTGCAGGCTGACGGGGCAGCTGCTAATTGCAAGGCAATGGCTTAATGTTGTTGGCCTGACATGTTTTTCGTACTAAAATCCATATGCCAAGAACATGGTGCTTTATTGCCATAATGTATTGGGCACCATGTTTGGCAAAAATGACACCCGGCCCTATACATACAGTGCACAGTATTTGGGCTTCAATGAGCCACAAAGGCAGCAGAGCAGAGGTTCTGGTTGTTTTGATTGCAGCACAATACAGATAGCTATGGGTTTCAGACATGTTCATGCAGCCTCTACTTTTCAAAAAGTAGAAATAAACCTGGTCTTAAAAAAAAAAAATAAAAAAATGGCCCCTGGTAACTTTGTCCTAATGTCATAGTATGCACAACATATTAGAACATTATGGCAGACTTACCTGCCAAACGTTCCCCTCCAGTCCTGCGGTATCGGCCTTCTCAGGTGTTTGGGGTGCTTCAGTCTTCTCCCGTTCTTTCTTCCGGGTTCGGACTCTTTGGTCACTTGACTGGCTGGATCGCAATATCATCAGTGCTGCTCATGGGCGCATCATCATGGCAGAGAGTGGTGCCGTAAATTTACGGTGAGCTCAGTTTACAATAACACTGACAGGCAGAGAGAAGGATTTATGACTGAAGAGACCAATAGGTTCTCATCTGTCATAAAAGTCCTACCTGTCAGCTTTTTTTTTTTTTTTTGAGAGTTTTTCTGTTTTAAAGCACATTAAAACACAGGAAAACTATTTGATATGTTGCAGCCCACTACTCGTCTTTTTTAAAAAGATTTTTTAAGGTTTTTCTTTTAACCACTTGAGCTCTGGAAGGTTTTACCACCTCCATAACCAGGGCATTTTTTGCTATTGAGCACTGTGCTACTTTAACTGCTAATTGCTCAATCATGCAACGCTGTACCCAAATTAAATTTTTTTCACACAAATAGAGCTTTCTTTGGTGGTATTTGACCACTACTGGGTTTTTTATTTTTTTAAATAACTAAAAAAAAGACCAAAATATTGAAAAAGAAACATCTTTTACTTTCTGTTCTAAAAAATATATACAATAAAAAAAAAATCTAATTTCTTCATAAATCTAGACCAAAATGTATTCTGTTACATGTCTTTGGTGAAAAACTAATCCGAGTAAGTGTATATTGATTGGTTTGTGTGAAAGATCTAGTGCAGAGGTGTCCAAACGTTTTTCAAAGAGGGCCAGATTGGATGAAGTGAACATGGTGGAGGGCCGAACATTTTTCTGAACATTCTTTGAACCATTACAATTAAATGCAAATAAATTATTTTATACCAAGTTAATTGCAAACGACATACTTTTCATTTCATAACATTAAGATCAACTGACAGCTGAGTTTTCACAATGTATTGAAAATAAATTTTAAAAATACTTACCTGCACTAATGTGAAGGGTGAAAAAGGTAGCTGGAGCTGAAGTCTCTGCTCGGCAGCCGGGAGGGGAAGAGAAACACACTTCACGCTGGAAGCCCGGCCCTGACGTCACCGCCCTCTGTCGCTCCCAGCGCGGCGCAGTCACGCACGCGCACTGCTCTCAAGCAGAAGACTGTCTGCCACAGAAGGGAGGGCCGTGCGACAGCCGCATTTACACAGACCAGGGAGAACGCGCCGCAGTCAGGCATGCGCACTGCCCTCTGCTCTCAAGCAGAAGACTGTCTGCCATAGAAGGGAGGGCCACATTACACAGAGCAGGGAGGGCTGTTGGAGGGCCATATTAAACCGACCCCTGGGCCGTAAATGGCCCGCGGGCCGGACTTTGGACATGCCTGATCTAGTGCCTACAAACTATGGTATATGTACTGGAATTTTTATTTATTTTTTTTAATACTGGCAATGGTGGTGACCAGCGACTTATAGTGGGACTGTGATAGTGCAGCAGGCAATCTGACACTAATGGACACTGAGTGGGAGGTAGACTAATGGACACTGACCTTACCAGTGACATTTAATACAGTGATCAAATATACTATGCACTGTCACTGTACTAATGACATTAGCTGGGAAGGCGTTGACATCTTGGATCCCAGAAATAACTGCCGATGTACAGATACATGATTGTGCCTGTACGAGCTGCGGCCAGCAAGTGGTTAGATTGGTGATCCTGCCAGTAGCACGCTTCCTGTCCAATGGAGACTAACACTCATTTTAATTTATCTATACAGGAGCGTTGACACCCTGAGACAGGAAGTGTGTTAGGGCTGCAGAACACCCCCTCTCTCCTCTTCTGCATAACATGGGGGAAGTTCCCACATGGAAGTAAAATATATTATAAAACTATTCTTCCCAAATATATCGACATATATTTCAAATGCTAAAATTTTGTCCATATTCAATATATTCCAAAATATATATATATATATATATATATATATACTGTATGTTGAAATTATTTTTTTATGTAAAAAAAAAAATCTGAATATATTGAAAAATATATATTTTTAAAAATATGTATTTTTTAAATATATTCTTCAGATTTTTTTTAACATAGTAATTTTAACATGTATTTTTACATATATTTGTAACTGCATTCCAAAAATGTAGATTTTGTATTTTTAAAGACATACAGTATATTTGAAATGTATTTCTATTTCTAAAAATATTTTTCATATATTTTGTTATAAAAATGTATTTCAAAATACAGTGTGTGTGTATATGTGTGTGTATATATATTATTTATTTATTTTTTTAATATATTGAATATAGCCAAAATTGTAGCATTTCAAATATATGTCGATATATTTGGGAAGATTATTTTTGAAATATATTTTTCGTACATATGGGTTGGTCTGTAGTTCACGGAGAAAACTGTGAACAATTCTAACTGATAAACAGTTTAGCAGAGCCAAAGAGCACAGGAGGCTTTCAGCTCACAAGAGTTGTGGCAGGATTAACAGTTTTTTTTTTTTGTCTTTTATTGAACATATATACTGATCAGCCATAACTTTATGACCACCCACTTAAAGTGGAGTTGGTCCCACTTTTGCCACCAAAGCAGCCCTGACTTGCCGACGGCTGGATGCCACTAGAACTCTGAAGGTATGCTGTGGTGTCTGGCACCAAGACGCCTGTAGCAGATCCTTTAAGTCCTGTAAGTTGTGAGGTGTGGCCTCCATGGATCGGAGGTATTTTTCCAGCACGTCCCACAGATGCTGGATGGATTGAGGTGTGGAGAATTTGGTGGCAACTCTTCAGATGGTCACGTGCCCATTGTAGACACTTTTGGCTGTGGACACAGCTGTGGACACAGGTCAGCGTAGACACCCTGAATGGTCCATGGCTACGCAGCCCCATATACAGCAAACTGCGATGCCCATTTTTTCTGCTGTTTTAATACATCAACATCATATTTACTTGCTGCCTAATACATCCCTCTGACCTTCAGATTCCATTGTAATGAGATAATCATCATTATTCAGTTAACTGGTCAGTGGTCATAAAGTAGTGGCTGATCGGTGTACAATGTTGTGTAGTAAAACCCTGACAATGGAGCAAATTTGAGAATGTAATTGTAATTGGTAGGGTTTCCATACACTTCAGCGGTGATAGAGATACTAAATTCTACTTTGAGGTTGAGGACCATAGTACATTTTTTATTTGCACTGCATACTCTGACTTAAAACCCTGGATGGGGTTATTTAGATGTGTGAATAATTATGTCGTTGAACATTTTCATATTTTTCTCTGCAGAAGCTGAGGTTCCTCCTCCCCCTGACAACACTTTGCCTTATGATAACTACTTTGTGAAGTGGATGATGAAAAATAAAGTAAGCATTCTGTAAACTTTACATTTTCTAAAGGTATACTCCAGAAATTTCACCAACTATAAAATTGGTGGTCCTGGATCTAAAGCAGCATAATCATCTAAAATAAATCCTACAAACCCATGGCCAAATGTAGGTACTGTCTGGATTTAGAACAGATACCACCTATCTACTGTTGTAATTAGTAGCTAATGTTCTCATTGGTAGAGCTAGATTCTTGAACCATGGACAAGGCAATAGCACACATTGGAGGGTTAATGTGGGGTTTAATTTTGGGGGTCGTAGGGAGAATATGGCCCCTTTCACCAATAGGGTCCGCCTGTCTGTTTTTTCAGGCAGACCCGATCAAACCATCCATTGCCCTCTATGGAGCGCCAATGTAAACGGACATGAGTCAGTTTACACCTGCCTGCATCCGATCTGCAAAAATCAGACGAACGGGGATCTGCTCCCTATCCCTCTATCAGATCTGAGGACCATCGGATGTAAACGGAGAGGTGGTCAATTTACATCCTATCACCCATAGAGGAAAGCGGGATGTGTCCATGTCCACCCTGCATAAACCAAGTGGATACGGACCTCTCATCCGCTTGCTCAGCAGGGATCAGCAGACAGATCCCCCGCTGAGTAGGCAGATCCGCTAGCAGAGCCCACCTGTGTGAAAGGGGCCTTAGTATGAATACGCATAAGGAGGATTTGTGTGAAAATTTGTTTTTGTCTCATTGTTACTTATAGGTATTTATAGGTAATGTGGATCCAGGCAATATCCGATTGCCTCTCGGGAGATCAGGAAGGAATTTTTTTCCCTGCAGGAGCAAATTGGATCATGCTTTGCTGTGTTTTTTTTGCCTTCCTCTGGATAAACTGTGGGTATAGGATTATAACTTTTATTTTTTGGTTGGTTGAACCCGGGTGGACTTTTATTTTTTTTTTCAGCCAGACTAACCACGTAACAATATAATGATGAGGTTGCATCAAGTAAATGGATGCCAAACATGTAAAGCCGTAAAATTGAGTGCACCTGTGAAGCAATAACAAATATATGGGGATGTCTCTGCTGGATTGGGCTCTCTTTGATCCAGGGAATATCCGATTGCCTCTCGGGGGATCAGGAATTATTTTTTCCCCTGCAGGAGCAAATTGGATCATGCTTTGCTAGGTTTTTTTTCCTCTGGATCAACTGTGGGTATAGGATTATAACTTCTTTTTTTTTTTTTTTTTTTTTAATGGTTGAATTGGATGGACTTTTGTCTTTTTTCAGCCAGACTAACTATGTTACAGGGAGGCGTCACTGTGAGGATTTGGGATATAGAGAGGTTAGTGTGAACGTTGGGGTTACATGTCAGGGTTAGGGTTGATCTTACAAATTGGTTAATATTAGGGTTTCAGGAAGGGTAATTCTTATGGTTGGGTTAGAGGGAGGTTTAGGGATATAGAAATTGTTTATTTTACAAAGGATTATTGTCAGGGAGCATTAGACATCATGTACACTGCTGCTCTTAAACTCAAGTTTAGGAGCTTTTAGCATTTTTTTTGCCAAAGCTCCTAAACTCAACTCCATAAAAGCCTGTGTCCATGTACATATAGGCTTTTAGCAGCGTTTAGGAGCTTCCGTGTTTAGGTGAGGCTAAACGTCTCTCTTCTGAACGCAGAAGAATCGTGTTCAGGATGGGAACGTTTTGGCCACTGGAAAATGCAGCAAAATTGCGGTACCACGTTTTGCTGCGGTTTTCCGGCGGTCAGGGTAGGCTCTTGTATGTGGAGCTTTAGGTTTACTCTGAAGATTATCACTTCAAGCTAATGATTAACAGATATTTTTCCCTCTTATTGACCATATATAACAAATACTTTTCAGTGGTGCATTTAACAGACCAAACAGACAAATAAGAGAAATTAATTTGTAGGGTTTACATACAGTTTAACTGTGATAGTGATACTGATGGTAAATTCTAATTGGAGGACTATATCAAATTTTTATTTACACAGTTTCCTATGAAATAAACACCTTGATGAGGTTATTATTTGTGTGATTTAATGATGATCTTGAACATTTTGTATTTTGTTTTTCTATACAGAAGCTGAGGTTCCTCCTCTTCCAGATAACACTTTACTTTACAGGGGGAGTTTGGGTGTATCAGTATTTTAAGGAAGGGGTTGGAATGGCACCGAACATATTTCTTTAACTGCAGGTTTTCCTAACCTCCCTAGCAGTATGATTATTTCAGATTTTTGGTGCTGAAAGCGGTACCATTATTCTGCATGGAAATATGTATTTTTTTTTATTGTAGGCTGTAATATTTAGGAATAGCTCACTGAAATCTGTCCGAACAAGAGTCTATTAAACATCCCGGGTAGGATAAAATTTGAAACACAAAATCATAAATTATAATTTAATAAATAATCATAAAAAATAATAATATAATAATAAATTTAATTCAATAATATAATCAAACCAAAAACACTGAAATTTGAAATATAGCGCCAAGTTCGCACATTGCTGAGCAAAGTCGCAAAATCGTTTTCAGTATCTGATGAGGAATTTCCCCCACGAATCATTATCACTCAATTCTGCAAGTGGTACTGATTTACTATCGCTGTTCTCTAGCTGGTCTAAAACCGCTTTTGACTTAAAGGGACACTTTTTGGACGCCATTGACTTTTCTAAGTTTCCAGGCAGAAAGAACATTCAAAATGCAGACAGGGGACAGGACAGAGCACTAGGGACAAAATGTATGTGAAATGGGTTGAAACAGCAATGTTTTACTATGTAAAATCGTTTTGAAAAAAAATGAAATTTTTTTAAAATTTTCAAATTTCCCGCTGCCGGCGGCGCCCGTACGTCCCGACGTCACAGGGACCGGAACACAGGAGCCGGATGCCGGCATCTGCCGGAGGAGATGGCCGGGGACGCTGCAGGGGACACATCGCTGGAGCGAAGGACAAGGTAAGTGCTGCAGGGACTCCCTATACAGCGCTGCGTGGTAAGCCCGAGTGTAGCTCGGGGTTACCGCTTTTGGTATAGAAATTTTACCCCGAGCTACACTCGGGAATACCGTTAGGGAGGTTAAAGTGTAGCTCCATTTTTGTTGAGAAGCAAAAAAAAAAAATCCCCTCTGGGTGATCTATGTACATTACAAAGATTTTAACAAACTTTGTTGCAAAATCTCACCTCCTTTTTGTGCTGAAGAAATTTTTTGTTTCACCTATTCCTTTCGTTCTTGAATAGGTGGATGCGTGTTCATTATAACTAGCTGGCGCACGTTCAGTGTTTTTAATTGGGAAAGCTGCAATGTCTTCGTCCCTGTAGAAGTTGGTTAACCCTTTGGGAGTATCTCACAAAAAATGAAATTCCTGTTGCAGGGAATGACTAAAATTTTACTTGCATGTTAGTGCAGATCTCTGAAATAATCAGTAAGCCAATCAATCACTGTTCTCCAGGTTGTCATATTGCATTAGGTTCCTTGAACATCCCTGGCTGTAGCTACCAGAAATATGTACATGTCAGGATTTGACAAATTTTGCTTTGAATCTAGGAGCCAGTTAAGAAAAAGATAGGTGCCCGAAATTGCATGTCCAGGGCATTGGGCAATATGAATTGGACAGAAAATTGACATCCATATACTGTATATTCAGCAAAGAAACATTCCAATCCAGCAAAGAGACATTCCAATCCAGCAAAGAGACATTCCAATCCAGCAAAGAGACATTCCAGTCCAGCAAAGAGACATTCCAGTCCAGCAGCGAGACATTCCAGTCCAGCAGCGAGACATGCCCATATAGCAGCGAGACATGCCCATATAGCAGCGAGACATGCCCATATAGCAGAGAGAGGCATGCCCATATAGCAGAGAGAGGCATGCCCATATAGCAGAGAGAGGCATGCCCAATCCAGCAGAGACATCCCCATATATTTGTTATTGCTTCACAGGTGCACGCAATTTTACGACTTTACATGTTTGCTATCCATTTACTTGACGCAACCTCCTCATTATATTGTTATATAGTTAGTCTGGATGCAAAAAGACAAAAGTCCATCCAGTTCAACCAACCAAAAAAAAAAAAAAGTTATAATCCTATACCCACCATTGATCCAGAGGAAGGCAAAAAAATCGCAGCACAGCATGATCCAATTTGCTCCTGCAGGAGAAAAAATTCCTGATCCCCTGAGAGGCAATAGGATATTCCCTGGATCAACTTTACCTATAAATGTTAGTATCCAGTTATATTCTGTGTATCCAAGAAAGAATCCAGGACTTTTTAAAGCCACGAAGCTGGCCAGAACCATTTCTTGAGGGAGTCTATTCCACATTTTCACAGCTCTCACTGTGAAGAAACCTTTCCGTGTTTGGAGATTACATTTCTTTTCCTCCAGATGTAAAGAGTGCCCCCTTGTCCTCTGTGATGATCTCAGGGTGAATAGCTCTACACTGAGTTCACTATATGAACCACTGATGTATTTATACATGTTGATCATATCCCCCTTATGTATTATACATGTTGATCATATCCCCCCTTAATCTCCTCTTCTCAAGAGAGAATAAATTCAGTTCCTCTAATCTTTCCTCATAGCTGATCTCCTCCATGCCTCGTATCAGTTTGGTTGCCCTTCTCTGTACTTTCTCCAGTTCCCCAATGTTCTTTTTGTGAATTGGTGCCCAAAACTGAACTGCATATTCCAGATGAGGTGTTACTAATGATTTGTACCGGGGTAATATGATATCTCTCTCTGGAGTCTATACCTCTTTTAATACAAGAGAGGATTTTGCTCACTTTATAAACCGCAGCTTGGCATTGCATGCCATTATTAAGCTTGTGATCTACCAGAACCCCCAGATCCTTCTCCACCATTGATTCCCCCAGTTGTACCCCCCTAGTATGTATGATGCATGAATATTCATAGCCCCCAAGTGCAGAACCTTACATTTATCAACATTAAACCTCATTTGCCACATAATTGCCCAATTAAACAGTGCATTGAGGTCGGCTTGTAAATTGGAGACATCCTGTAAGGACGTTATTCCACTGCACAGCTTGGTGTCATCTGCAAAGACTGAAATGGGATTTTTAATCCCAGACCCTATATTGTTTATAAATCTATATTAAAAAGTAAGGGTCCCAACACTGAACCCTGGGTACACCACTGATGACCCCAGACCATTCAGAGTATGAATCATTAACCACTACTCTCTGAATACCATCTTTTAATATATTACCCTTTAATATATTACCCAATTTTGTGCCCAAAATTGGGTAATGTAGTGCTTTTGTGTCTATCAAAATTAACTTTAGAGGGTTTTTTTTTTCTTTTTAACTGAAAAGTTGTTTTATAAACCCTTGTATTTATATTATGTGACATAAAAAATGGAAACTACCACCATTTTTATTTTTCAGTCTTTTTTTCATGAATGTGTGATGTTTGGGGGTTTTAAGTAATCTTCAGGCCTAATGTGTGCAAAAAAAATATGCAAAAACAGCAAGAGGGTTTAAATAGATCAGCATATAAAGGGAAGTGACTAACAGGACACAGGACAAGCATTCCAATAACAGACGGTATTAATGGAAGTATTGAAGTGCAAGCTCACTTTTTAAAGTTAAGCTACATACAAGTACAGCATAGTGTGTTATACAGGAGGAGAACTAGTTTGTCCTGTATGTGATTTGTCTTTCATATGCCAATCCGTTGTATTGCTCTTGGAAAGTTATAGTACATAACCTTTATTTCCTTTGCAGCAGCTAGCAGCGATCCCTATGTCTGCTTTTTACAGTGTACCGCACAAGACGCAGTTTGAAAATTACATCAGGTTTTGCTTTGTCAAAGTAAGTAGATATGAGAGGCTTCAGGAGTGTGCATGGGTGTTTTATGAGAGTTTTCATTTACACAGGCCTTAACATATATTAGCCAATCAGATTCCAGCTGACACGTTTCTAGATATTATTTGCTGACGAAGACATTGTGGGGTTTATTTACTAAAGCTGGAGAGTGCAAGATCAGGCTCACTTCTGCATAGAAACCAATCAGCTTCTAACCTCAGCTTGTTCAATTAAGCTTTGGAAATAAAACCTGTAAGCTGATTTCTATACAGAAGAGAGCCTGATTTTACACTTTCCAGCTTTAGTAAATAAGCCTCCGTGTGTTATATGCCCCCAACCTTTAGATTCAATAAATTAAAGATGCATATAGTAGCCATGGACTTTTTTAGAGGGACATATAGATGGAATTAAAAAAATAAATAAATAATGACACACACACACAGGCGTACCTCGGTTTACGAATTTAATTCGGTCTGCGGGACTTTTTGTATTGCAAAAAATGTG
Source organism: Staurois parvus (assembly GCF_062004578.1). NCBI lineage: Eukaryota > Metazoa > Chordata > Amphibia > Anura > Ranidae > Staurois > Staurois parvus. The sequence continues at coordinate 9,127,890 of NW_028317864.1, forward strand.
TAAACCGCGATGCGGTTTCCAATAGGTATGCATTGAAAACCAATTAATCCGTTCTGGAGGTCAGGAAAAAGTTAAGTCTTTTATCTGTTCAAAAACTTTTATAAAGTGCACTATAAAGGCGCAGTACTGTACAGGGACATGATTAAAAAACAATTTGTAAATGCATTGAAAACCAATGTAATCTGTTCGTATTGCGAAAAAGAATCGTAAACTGAAAATTACGTTAACCAGGGCGTTCGTAAACTGAGGTGTGTGTTTGTACGTGTATATAATTAGTACTAGGGATGCACCGCCATCGTTTCTTAGCGGCGAGTATGAGTACCGATGTTTTCGGTCAAGTACTAGCCTGTACCGATGCTTTGCGGTGCAATTTGCGTTAATGGACGCAAATTGAACCGCAAAGATTAGCATGCGATTCCTGTCCAAATCGCATGCAGTTTCCCCACTGCTCCTCTCCTGTGTGAACCCAGTCTTGTCATAGCCCGAGTTCAGCCAGGAGCAGTGTGGGAAACCTCCCTGCAGGCATCCCATGCTGAATGTTAGTGGTAGGAGAGGAGAGAAAGCGGCGATTGCCGCTCAGGCTAGACAGCATCTGATTTGTAATCCTAACAAGCTCTCAAAACATTTTACAGTACTTTTTGTCAGTAATGTCCAAAGTTTTTTTGTTTTTAACTAAGGTAAAATCAATCAATCAATCAATAAACTCCTTCCCTTCCACTCCCACCAAAAAGTCACACTTTCTCCCTAGAAAGTGTACAATCCAACATATCCTTTTTGTGGTAAAACATATAAATCCCACATAAAATCCAAAATTAAAATCTACAAATGTAATCAATTTATACAATCAAAATAAATATTATTCACTTAAACTTAAAAAATGTGTTCAAATTAAATTCACTCCCAATTGTGTCTCAAAATCACAAAAATAAAATAAAATTACATAAAATAAAATAGAATCCCAATGTGTCCAAAATCCAAGTTCCAAATTTTTCACTTCAATCCAGTTAAAAGGAAATTGATCCTAAATATTCCATGAAAACCTCAAAAAAAAAGGAAAAGAAAATTCATAGTGTATTATCTTTTTTAAATATATGTACTTCACTCTGTGCAAAAACACAAAACCACTCTTAAAATAGTGAAAAAAAAAAAAACCTTGTGCAAGTAATATATAAATATATACTTATTCTTTCACTGCATAAATCAATAAATAAATAAAACCCAAAACGTGAAAAACTCGTGATCACTCCAACCACTTGTGAATAGTGATACTAGATACAAGTACCCTCTGTAATCCAGCCAAAAGTGATACCAGGTACTATTACCCTCTTGAAGTTATTCTCAAGCATGGGCTAACATAGGGAATCCATATCTTTCAATCCTTCATTTCAGGGGTACTCCTCCAAACTCCTCATAAAGAAACAGAGGCTTTTAGGCAGAATTCACATCATAGAAACAAATTTAATCGGAACTCACATTAAAAAAAGGAAAATCCAGCTTCCAGCATTGCTCCCTCAATGGCTCTGTACTGACTGATCAAACTTTTGGTTGAAACTACATGTATACAACCAACAAAATGGCCGCGGCGACACTTCTGGTTGGCGTGCGTGCGTCTTGACGTCTTCCCCTAACGCGTTTCGTCACTTCCGGACTTTGTCTGAAGGGATCTTTTTAATTTTGGGTTTTATGTGGGATTTATATGTTTTACCACAAAAAGGATAAGGTAAAAGTAAGTTTACAGCCTATTATAGACCGTCTTCATTTGTGACATATTGATTGTTTCCAATAATAATCAATGTGAACCTGTACATTGCCACACTAGGCAAAAGGATCTGTTTGACCGAAAACAAGACTGTCTGCAGGCTCTAAAGAATTATCCACCAGAGGCCCTGTGGCCTTTTCCTAGCCAGTAGTCTATATGTGAAGCCTCAGCTTCAATGCCTCCTAGTGCATCGACATTCTGATATTTGACAGTTGAATTACAGGGAGTGGGGCCTTAATTTCATCTTGACCAGAATTTAAAGATCCATATACAGCCTGAGACGGGAGTGCTCCACAGGAACATCAATATGCAAGTGGAACTAAACTCCCCAAAACCCTTACTTACCTTTCAAGGTATGCCGTGAATGATGACTGTCACAGCTACTTCTGCTCTCAGCCAAACTGTCAAGGCATTAAAAGGCTGGTGTCAGAACTAATGACCTGTGCAGCACCATGACAAGTGCAGATCAAACATAGGTTCAGATGGCAGCTTCCTTGGCTGTAAAGGATAGGTTTAGTTCCACCTGAGGATTTAGCACAGGTTCCTACAGATTCCATGGGGTGTTATTAATCTTTAGACAAGGTACACTGGGACCTCCACTGACTTTTTAGTTTTTTTTTTGTTTAGGAGGATGCTACATTGGATGCTGCAGAGAAGATATTACAGAAGTGGAGCACTGTGTCATCTGGAAAAAAGGAACTGTAGTCAACTCTGGCTTCTTAAAGTGGATGCAGCTTATAATTCTAAGAGGACGGTCTCTCTCCCATCTGATTTCAGTACGATAGTCCGACTCTTACCCTTCACCTTTGAAATCAATAGTGCTGCTGTTGGGACCCGTAGTCCATGGTGATGACCCTGTAAAACAGATAAAGCGTTACTGTCTTCTATTTATATTTACTGACATAGATTTTTTAATTTCCATGAATGACTAGATTCAGTTGGTGGCCTACCTTCATTTAATCTAGTACACTGAATTCATAGATCGTATGCGTCACTAAATCTAGGAATGAATCCGCAATGAAGGTCACTTAAATGTAAAGTGGTATACATGGCTACCTAGAGCTGCTGTGTGATCCCATTCTAAATGCCAATTTTTGACATTGGTTAATGCCAGCCAATACTAGGCTCTATGATTTGCCTACCACTTATATAGATTGTAAAATACTTGAACCTTAAGCGACTTTTCTTTTGATGCCTGGAATTTGAAATATGTGCAATTAAAAGTTTTTCTCTTTCACTTTTCTGAGTAATATTTGAACACAAAGTCTGCCGTTTAAGGGCACAACATGGGTATTTTATGTATTTATGTGTTTCTTTCCACACTATAAAAACTTGACTGGAAGTTATAGCTGCACTTCAGTCAAGGGTAAAGCTAGCCAAAGATGGTTTGTTTTTTCCAATCAGCCAGAGGCCTGAACAAAATAAAACAGATTCCTTCCACTGCAGCCGTCAATTGACAAGTTTTCCAGCATGTCCATTCAACAAAAGACGATATAAGGATTGACTTCCATCGAACACACCAATTGAAATTCGTCCTTTCTGTGCTGAACTGGACGAATTTCGTTCCATCTATGGCCAGGTTAAGTTCAACTTAAAATGTGGTGTTTATTTTTTCTGAATAATTTATTTATTTTAAGGTGAACTTACCGTATTTTTCGCTCCATAAGACGCACTTTTTTCCCCCCCAAAAAGGGGGGAAAATGTCAGTGCGTCATATGGAGCGAATGTAAAGCGGCCGGTCCGGTATTTCTGCCGCCACCATGTCAGAATATCGGGCCGGCCGCTCAGTTCTTTTCTCCTGCAGGACCTTACCTGTTCCTCGCTCCAGCGCTACAGTCTTCCCGCGGCGGCTTCTGTGACAGCCGGGTGCCCACTGCGCATGTGCGAGAAGCACTGCGCTTTGTGAACCCGGCTGTCACAGAAGCCCCGCGAGAAGAAGGAAGGACAACTACGCGGAAGTGGGAGCGGGTACCTGTCAAATTCAGGTACCCGCTCCCCCTCCCCCCCCAAAGGTCTGCAGTCTCTGGTAATCTCCTTTACTATCTGCAGTCTCATCCCCTGCACTGTCTGCAGTCTCTGGTCATCTGTACTATGTCCGCAGTCTCTGGTCATTCCCTGTACTATGTCTGCAGTCTCTGGTCATTCCCTGTACTGTGTCCGCAGTCTCTGGTCATTCCCTGTACTATGTCTGCAGTCTCTGATCACCCCCTGTACTGTGTCCGCAGTCTCTGGTCATCCCCTGTACTGTGTCCGCAGTCTCTGGTCATCCCCTGTACTGTGTCCGCAGTCTCTGGTCATCCCCTGTACTGTGTCCGCAGTCTCTGGTCATCCCCTGTACTGTGTCCGCAGTCTCTGGTCATCCCCTGTACTGTGTCCGCAGTCTCTGGTCATCCCCTGTACTGTGTCCGCAGTCTCTGGTCATCCCCTGTACTGTGTCCGCAGTCTCTGGTCATCCCCTGTACTGTGTCCGCAGTCTCTGGTCATTTCCTGTACTGTGTCTGCAGTCCTTTGGTTCAGAATATTTTTTTTCTTGTTTTTCTCCTCTAAAACCTAGGTGCGTCTTATGGAGCGAAAAATATGGTAAGCTGTTCCCTGATGAACCGGCAAAATTATGATCTGTCTATGGCCAGCTTAAGTTCACCTTTCACCACTAGCCTACTGGGCACTTATACCCCCTTCCTGCCCAGGCCACTTTTCAGCTTTCAGCGCTGTCACACTTTGAATGACAATTGCTCGGTCATGCAACATTGTACCCATATGAAATTTTTATTATTTTTTTGAGACAGAGCTTTCTTTTGGTCTTTTGGTGGTATTTAATCACCTCTGGGTTTTTTTATTTTTTGCTAAACAAACCAAAAACCACTGAAACATTTGGAAAAAAAAAGTTTTTTCTTAGTTTGTTATAAAATTTTGTAAATAAGTGATTTTTTTGCTTCACTGATGTGCGCTAATGAGGCTGCAGTGATGGGTACTGATGGGCACTGATGAGGAGGCACTGGTAGGTGGCACTGATGGGCATTGACAGGCATTACTGATGGGCACTGAAAGGCAGCACTCATATATGGCACTGATAGGTGGCACTGTTAGGCGCCACTGACTGGCACTGTTAGGCGCCACTGACTGGCACTGTTAGGTGCCACTGACTGGCGGCACTGTTAGGCCCCACTGATTGGCGGCACTGATAGGTGGCACTGAAAGGCAGCTCAGATGGGCACTGATATGTGGCATTGATGTGCACTGGTAGGCACTGTTATGTGGCATTGATGTGGCACTGATGGGCACTAGGAGGTGGCATTGATGAGCACTGACAGCTGGGACTGATGGACACTGACAGGTGGCACTGCTGGGGCTACACCTGATGATCAGTGCACATGTCCCCTCTGAGTAAAGCTGATTACTGGCTCTCCTCTCGAGCGGTGACAGCTCATGAGCGAAATACTGATAACCGGCATTTCCCTCTTTACTCTGTGGTCCTCTGCTACCCTGAAGGCCTGCATACCTGTCACGGGCGCACCTGTCTAGACACCATTCCAGTGCATCAGCTGTGCTCCTGGGTATATCTCTGACGAGCACTCCTACAGGCGACCTGTGCTACTTTGGGCCTGACTCCTTCTGTCCCTTATCCAGGGGTCTGGAACTTAGCTGAAAGGAAAGCCCTCTCTCCATTGGCCTCTAACACCAGGTATGTGATAATATGTAATAAAAGCACCTGAATAATCTATCCCCCCAATATGTTTCCCATCAGTCAGGCCCTTGTACTACATAGTTGTTGGTGGATCTAAAGCTCACCACACGTTAGTCTGGTTCCACAATCTCCAATATGGTGGCCATACATACTTTGATAAATGATCAAGTTTTATTTTTCAATCAATTTCTTCCAATAGGAATAATTGATCTATAGCCGGCAACCCATGTGAAGTTGATTTCAAGAAGTAATTAAAGTATAACTAAAACCTTTTTTCTTTCATTTTGGATAGCGTAAGGGAGAGTTATATCCTCTGTCATGTTGTTTTTGAGTTTTTTGCCATCTGTGTCCCTTTAGGGAGATTTCCCTGCACTTCCTGTCCTTAGTGAGGGAATCCCTGATTGTCACTAGTGTCCACATGGGAAAACTTCCGCTTTTTATTTGAAGTCATTGAATGCATCTTTATTTTCACCACATCATCTCATAATCTGATCAAACAAAATATGATCGTATTGATGATCAAAGTGTCTCAGGGCCGCCAATTGATATAAAATGATTGATAATTTTCTGCCCTGGGTGATCCACTCAGTGTGATTGAATCCACTTGCAAATGCAGATAAAATCAATTGTAAGGGAAGTTATGGCTATTTGATTTTTTTTTTTGCAGATTTAATCATTAGATCAAATCATGTATGGCCACCATTAGATCTACCAACAACTTGGTGTAGCAAGAGCCTGTCTGGGTACAAATTGAGCGGATAGATTGGGCATGTCTTCATTTTACAACATTTATGACAATCAAAAGCTAATTGTATAAAGATTGCATGGTCAGACTGTAACATGTATGGTGGCCCTTAGGCCGCATTCACACCTATTGGCTTCTTTGTGCTTTTGTGTGCATTTTTTGCACAATATGCAAAGGGAACCCCTTTCATTTCATTGGGCTGCCCTGCACATGACAAAGTAGCTCATGTAGCTTTCTGGCACGTTCAGTTCTGCACTTTTTTTTCCTGCACATTCTGCTGCATTTCTTGCTGCATTAAAGTAGTTCTAAAGGTTGGCTGAAGGATTTTTACCTTCATGCATTCTATATATGAAGGTAAAAAACCTTAAATGCTCAGCCCCCTCTCTTATATTTACCTGAGCCTGATCTCGATCCAGCAAATGTGCCCCAGAACAGTGGCTTTCCCAGCTCTCTCCCTCCTCATTGGCTAAGACACAGCAGCGGAAGCTATTGGCTTCCACTGCTGTCAATCACAGCCAGTGAGGAGGGATCAAGGGAGGGGGTGTTTGAGCTCCACTCTGTGTGTCTATGGACACACAAAGTTGGCTCAGGAGTAAGCAGAATTTACTTGCTATGGAGGCAACTCACCAAGGGGGAGGGGCCGGGAGTGTAAGAAGAGGAAGTTTGGGGTGGTTCTGGGCAAAACCATTGCACAGAGCAGGTGAGTATGACATGATTGTTTAAAAAAACAAAAACAAAACAAAAACATAGTATACTTTAACAACAAATGGCACCACAAACAAGACACATGTTTCTAGCGTGTTTCGTAAATGTGCGCAAAAATGAATACTTTTGTGTGTGTTTACTGATTCTCAGATGTGAATGGAGCCTTGGTCAGTTGACCTTTTGTCTTTTCATAACAATTTTGTAATCGGGAATGGTGTTTCTTTGAATAGTCCAGCAACTACAGCAGTAATGATTGGCAGTTGAAAGTGTTGTTTAGGTTTGACCTGATATTATATGTTTTTTGGTAAATCTAAAGCAAAAATCTCAAGAAAATTGTATAATGTATAGGCTGAATGATTGGCAGTTGAAAGTGTTGTTTAGGTTTGACCTCATATTATATGGTTTTTGGTAAATCTAAAGCAAAAATCTCAAGAAAATTGTTAGGCTGGCCATACACTATACAATTTTCTTGAGAATTTAGATTTACCAAAAACCATATAATAGGAGGTCAAACCTAAACAACACTTTCAATTGGATCCAATTAGGCAGACCCTTGAAAGTAAATCTAAGTGAAATTGGGCAGAAATTAGACAGAAAATTGTAAGAAAATTGTATAGTGTATGACAAGCCTTAGGCCATACAATTTTCTGTCCAATTTCTTCCCAATTTCCTTTAGATTTACCTTCAACTGTGTAGTGCAAGAGCCTGCCTAATTGGATACAACTGAAAGTGTTGTTAGGTTTGACCACCTATTATATGGTTTTTGGTAAATCTAAAGTAAAAATCTCAAGAAAATTGATTAATGTATGGCCAGCCTAACTATGAGGCCCCCCTTTTTTTCTTGTTTTCAATTCACCCATCCTGTTACTATACATCTTTCTGTAAGTTGTATTTTACAAATTACTCTGGGCTGTTGAACATATCTACATTTGTATAGGTGAATGGAATTTTGTTGTTTACATTATTGTTTATATTGCAGTCAAAGATATTTAATAAAACAATTCTGGAAAATAAAAGGTGGAGAAAGGCTTCTTATGAGCATAAAATAATTGCAAATGTCACCATTTTATTCTCCAGGGCCTTTGCTTTCAGACAATATATATTTGGGGATTCTAAGCAATTTTCCATTAAAAAAAAAAAATGCTTATTTTAACCCCTTCATGCCGACGTCACACAAATATGAGATTCCGTGGGGCCACATATTTGCGCACCTCTCTTTGTGCTGGGAGCATAGTGCGCTCCCAGCACAAAGACTGGGGTGTCACTGAGAGCCCCGGGTCCCGTTCTATTGATCGGGACCCAGAACTCCCAATTCCACGTCAAATGATTGCTGTGATAGCCTCTGATTGGCACAGTGATCAGTCGCTGTGAAGCCCGCCACCCTTGGTTTTTTTTTTCTCTCTGAATGGAGGAGAGAGATACATTGTATCTCTCTATCTCCTTGCAGAGAGAAAAAAAAACTTTGTATCTGAAAAAAAAAGATTAAATATTAAATAAAATAAAACATAAAGAAAAAAATACCCAGATCAAGGTTTGATCTAGTTCAGGGTTAGTGTTTGGGTCAGAATCAAAGGTCAGATTTAAAAAAAAAAAAATTTTTAAATTGGTGTCAGTGTCTGTTTTAGGTAAAAAAACAAAATGCGCAGTATTGTTTCTGGGCTGTAGTACAGGTACAAACAACAAATAACATACACATGGTATCGCTGCGATCGTCTAGAGCTGGAGAATTTATTTTGGGTTGTTCTTTGGTGGTAGGTTATGGCAGTAATAAGAAACACAGCTAAATTAAAAAAAAAAAAATGTTTACTATTTTGGGCCAGTTTTCCTTTGATAATTAAAAAAAAATCAGGAGCTATCCATTACCATTTACCACCAAATGAAAGCCCAATTTGAAAAAAAACGCGGTATAATTCACCTGGATGTACAAAGTGGTTGTGATGATATGTACGGTTTACTAACACATGTCAAAGTTGCAAAATTTTATTTAGGCTTTAAGATTTGTTTTACCCTTAAGGTGTGAAGGGGTTAATGCAGCAATGGGCAAACTATGGCCCGGCGGACCTTTTAATCCGGCCCGTGGAGCGTGATGCTGCCAGGATGTGTGTAGGTGGGGCAGCGTGACGAACGTGAGGGGAGGGGAGCTAGGCTCCTCTCACAGTCCGCCCTGAAGACCGGAACGGCACGGGAACACGGCGAGAGGAACGCGCGGAGCAAAGGTAAGTGAATGAATTAATATGGGGGGATGAATTACTATATGGGGGGATGAATTACTATATGGGGGGATGAATTACTATATGGGGGGATGAATTACTATATGGGGGATGAATTACTATATGGGGGATGAATTACTATGGGGGATGAATTACTATATGGGGGATGAATTACTATATGGGGGATGAATTACTATATGGGGGATGAATTACTATGGGGGATGAATTACTATATGGGGGATGAATTACTATGCGGGATGAATTACTATATGGGGGATGAATTACTATATGGGGGATGAATTACTATATGGGGGATGAATTACTATGGGGGATGAATTACTGTATGGGGGATGAATTACTATATGGGGGATGAATTACTATGGGGGATGAATTACTGTATGGGGGATGAATTACTATGGGGGATGAATTACTATATGGGGGATTAATTACTATGCTTACTATGGGGGAATATTACTATACTTACTATGGATGACACATACACATCATTCATCTACTCTTGGTCCGGCCCCCGGGTCTAATATATGAACCCATTGCGGCCCTCAAGTCAAAAAGTTTGCCCACCCCTGGGTTAATGTGTATGCCAAAAATTGCCCCAGACAGCAAGTGGTAAAAGGAGGTCATGTGACCGGATGTGTAGAATGTACGTTTATTTTACTTTAGTATATGATTCTGATGATGATACAGGATTGTTGTGATAGGTCAGATCTCAAGTGCCTCTCACATAAGCTGGGTTGTGATTTGCTGTAATTGAGGCATCCAGCAAGGTTGTGAGTACATGTAAGATCCAATACTGTCTCAGCATGTCATAGGGGTTGTCAGAGACATGGAAATGATACAATGTGATTCTTTATTTTGCAGGAACAGGTCTGAAGAATGTGTCCGCTTCCCCTACTAGAATAAGAAAGATGTGACCGTGCCGGTACCGGAACACTTTCTGCTCTCTTGAAAATGAGATTTAGCCGCCAGATTCTGGTTTCGGGGGTATCCTTGGCATTTGGTGCTGTGTTGGGTACAGGGCTGACTAAATGGAGACTACAAGACAAGTCTGGATCTGATTCCCTATATCCAATCGTACAGGCGGCATCGGAGGTGTCCCTCCCCCCTGTTTCTGGCATCACTCGATTTGGATTGCCAGGCTTCAGCCAGGTAAGAGTCGCCAGTCCCACGTCCTCAGCTATGACCCCAGACTGCGTGGCCCAACGTGGGTTCTAGAACAACTGAACGGTGAGCGCATACAGGGCGCAGCTGACCGGCAGAGCTGTGACTTCAGAGAAGATGAATCTGTACATCCTTATCACCGGGCCACAAACTCCGACTACAAGAGAAGTGGATATGATCGGGGACACTTGGCGGCAGCAGCCAATCATAAGTGGAGCCAGCAAGCCATGGATGAAACTTTCATACTCAGTAATGTCTACCCGCAGGTCAGTGATGTTACTCATCAAACATTGGCTTACATTGATTGTCCGTTATGGTTTACTGCACTTATCAAGGGGCAAATGCCCTTTGGGCCTATATTTAAATGGTAACTTTCTTCTTTTAATGCTCATTGGGGGACTTATTAGACCGTAGGAATATACACTCACCGGCCACTTTATTAGGTACACCTGTTCAATTGCTTGGTAACACAAATTGCTAATCAGCCAATCACATGGCAGCAGCTCAATGCATTTAGGTGTCTAAACGTGGTGAAGACAACTTGCTGACGTTCAAACCGAGTATCAATATGGGGAAGAAAGGTGATTTAAGTGACTTTGAACATGGCATGGTTGTTGGTGCCAGATGGGCTGGTCTGAGTATTTCACATACTTTTGATCTACTGGGATTTTCATGCACAAACATCTCTTGGGTTTACGGAGAATGGTCTGAAAAAGAGAAATTATCCAGTTGTGTAAACAAAAACACCTTGTTGAGGTCAGAGGAGAATGGGCAGACTGGTTCGAGATGATAGAAAAACTGTAACTCAAATAACCACTTGTTACAACCAAAGTATGCAGAATACCATCTCTGAACGCACAGCACGTCGAACCTTGAAGCAGATGGGATACCGCAGCAGAAGATCACACCGAGTGCCACTCCTGTCAGCTAAGAACAGGAAACAGAGGCTAAAATTCACATAGGCTCACACAGAAGATTGGAAAAACATTGCGGATCTAATAAGTCTCGATTTCCCTAGAGCTGGTTGTGTGTAAACATCCCGTAGACCAGCAGTTTCTGAAATACTCAGACCAACCCGTCTGACAACAACAACCATGCCTTGTTTAAAGTCACTTAAATCCCCTTTCTTCCTCATTCTGATACTTGCTTTGAACTTCAGCAAGTTGTCTTCACCACGTCTAGATGCCTAAATGTATTGAGTTGCTGCCATGTGATTGGCTGATTAGCAATTTGTGTTACCAAGCAATTGAACAGGTGTACCTAATAAAGTGGCCGGCGAGTGTATGCCTTCCCCTAAGACAGGGGTCTGCAACCTTTAAGACATAAAGAGCCACTTGGACCCGTTTCCGAGAGGGAAAAAAAGACTGGGAGCCGCAAAACCATTGCAACATTTAAAACAAATCCGACACCTGCATATATTGCAAAAAGCGCTCTGGTCATGAAGGGGGTTTAAGGGCCCAGTAAGCAAAGGGTTAATCAGGGCCACAGTGTATCGTCATAATCACAATCATAGCCTTAGGTCAGTGGTGGGCAACCTTTTCAACTGAGCCAAATCTCGCCAAAACCACGATTAAAATTTATTTTGAGAGCCACATTTTTAAAACTGAAAATACATCCCCCACATAGTAATTCATCCCCCACATAGTAATTCATCCCCCCTATAGTAATTCATCCCCCATAGTAATTCATCCCCCATATAGTAATTCATCCCCCATATAGTAATTTATCCCCCATATAGTAATCCATCCCCCATATAGTAATCCATCCCCCATATAGTAATTCATCCCCCCATATAGTAATTCATCCCCCCATATTAATTCATTCACTTACCTTTGCTCCGCGCGTTCCTCTCGCCGTGTTCCCGCGCAGTTCTGGTCTTCAGGGCGGACTGTGAGAGGAGAGGAGTTCGTCACGCTGCCCCGCCTACATCCTGACAGCCAATGTTTGCCACGCTCCGCGGGCCGGATTATAAGGTCCGCCGGGCCGTAGTTTGCCCATTGCTAGGCTAGCTGCAGAGTCCTGACTTTTGGGGCGGCCGCCCGAGAGGAGGGAGGGGAGCGGGCGCCCGGCACACAGAAGAGCCGCATTAACCTCCCTGGCGGTATGATTCCTTCCGATTTTTTGTGCTGAAAGCGGTACCATTTTTTCGCATGGAAATAGTTTTTTATTGTAGGCTGTAATTTTTAGGAAAATTTCCCCACAAATCATTATCACTCAATTCTGCAAGTGGTTCTGATTTACTATCGCTGTTCTCTAGCCGGTCTAAAACCGCTTTTGACCTAAAGGGACGCTTTTTGGACGCCATGGACTTTTCTAAGTTTCCAGGCAGAAAGAACAGACAAAATGCAGGCAGGGCACAGGACAAAGCACTAGGGACAAAATGTATGTGAAATGGGATGAAACAGCAATGTTTTACTATTGAAAAAAAAAAAAAGACATTTTTTAAATTTTTTAAATTTCGTACGTCCCGACGTCCCGGGGACCGGAACACAGAAGCCGGATGCCGGCATCGGCCGGAGGAGATGGCCGGGGACGCTGCAGGGGACACATCGCGGGAACGAAGGACAAGGTAAGTGCTGCAGGGACCCCCAGAGCAGCGCCGCATGGTAAGCCTGAGTGTAGCTCGTGGTATAGAAATTCTACCACGAGCTACACTCGGGAAAACCGCCAGGGAGGTTAAAAGAGCCGCGGCTTGCCGACCACTGAGCTACGGCAACCCTATTGCCTGTCACCTGGTGGGCAGTGTGCTCCGGAGCCGCAGCAAAGGTGAAAAAGAGCCGCATGCGGCTCTGGAGCCGCGGGTTGCCGACACCCGCCCTAAGAGGTTGGACAGAAATTAGAATGGAATGCTCCTACTGTAGGCTTTACCCACCCATTCCTAGCGGTCCGGTTTAGCTTGGTGTCCTAGGATGTAGGATGCCTGACCCTAGGTTCACAACTAAGCTTTTTCTGCAGCATTTTGCAGAAACACAGTACAGTCCATTTAACATGATTTCCTATAGGACAGGTTCACATCTGCGCGTTTTCACCCGGTGCGTTTTTTGGAAAGGGTCAGGGACTTTTTAGAACGCAGTTGCGTTTTTGGTTCTATATACCCAAATGGAAACGATGCAGAAAAGCATGTATTGCATTTTTGCTGCTTTTTTTATGCTTTTTGCGTTTTTACATCGGCCTAGCAACAAGCAAAAAAAAAAATGCATCAAGAGCGTGGCAAAAAATGCATAAAAAAAAGCAGGCGCAAAAATGCAGAAACAGCTCAAGCGCATCCTGCATAGGTGTGAACCTAGCTTTAGTGTTTCTTTTCATTCTACTAAAAAGTTTTCTGAAAATTTCTTTGCATTATTTTCTGCTTCCAGTCAAAGCTTTACTGCCCATTTTTTTTTTTTTGTTTTTTTGAAGTAGAGTATTTCTATGACATTTGGCCATGCATGTGGCCCCCAAACTCAGAGATTTACTGCTTGAGATATTCCACACTAGATGCCTTTTTTTTCCAACCAAGAGTGTCACTCCAGACTCTCAAAATCAGAGATTCGCTGACTATCTACTATGCTACACTGTCGTGGAGCCTTCCCTACATTCAAATGTTAATGTATCATTTATCTCTAGTATGAATCCAGCACCACAATACTATCCAGCATTTTATACTTGGCATTGGGCCCCTTTCACACTGCTCTGGATAAAAAGCTATGTGAATTTTTTTTAATGAATACACCCCTAAAAGTTAGATTAAGACCCCAAGGGGTTGTGGAAATTTTTGAAAAAACGACTTGTCCAGGGACTAAATCGGGGTCCCAGTCTACTTGTCCCTCATGACAATCTACTTGTTCCTCATGACAATCTACTTGTTCAGATAAAAAATAATAATTTTAACCGAAACCGTATTTAAATCAGAGGTGATTTTAGGAATGTCTGGGGCTTGTAAAAACAAAAGAGGCTTTATGGCGACTTAAACGTTTAATATTTTTACCATTGTGCTGTTTATCTCCTCCTCCCCTCCCTTCCTCTCTCCAGCACCACACCCGGGGACTAGCAGGGAGGGGAGAGACCTTGCAGTGTAATGAGCACTGATTAAGTGCTTGTCAGGAAAGGGGAGTGTCGGGCTCTCTTAATGCTCAGCAGAGGCGCATATGCTGAGCAAGTAAATGGGGCGCCGGCCCCAATGAGGGAAAAAAATAAAACTTTATTCCTTCAGGTTATTCTCGCACATGGAAGCACTTAGGTGCTCAGTACAGGTGTGTGCTGAGTAGCCAAATCAAGTCCAGTGTCCACTCTGTTAAAGGATAAGTTCACCTTAAAAAAAAAAAAAAAAAAAAAAAAAAAAAAAAGGCTTCTTTTTTGAAAGAGCATGGAAAGCATTGCACCAGTGATCAGCAAATTGCTGGTGCAATGCAGGACTCCTGCAGACTGTCAGTGTGAAACTGCTTGCCCATATGATGTATGAGCAGACAGATTAAACTGACAGGAAGAATCAATGAACTACCAGAGCACTCAACAGCGCCGTGGTAGTTACTTGAGAACTACAAGGCGATATCTGCAAAGGATGTCAGTACTCAAAGCTGATTCATTCACAGAACTCTGTGAATGAATAAGGTAGCCGTGTGGGTGGAGCCCCGCACAGCCGGGTTCCTTTCAGTAAGTGAGAGCTGGTATGGGGAGCGTCTCCCTTTACTGCTGTCACAGAAAGGGCTCGGATCACCGAGCCACTGCAGGAACATGTTACATGTTCCACTCTAAAAACAGATGGAACATGCAACAAACTTCAGTATCCTATATTTTCTATAGGCAACCTCTTATAGGTCATCAGTATAGTGTTACGGAGGAGTTCTGGTGCTAGAATTATGGATCCCATCTTGGCGGCGATATGTAACATGTATATCGCAATCAATGTTTTCATGTGTAGGCATCCTGGCATGAGCATTTATGTGTGTATAAGTGGGGATTGGGGGGGGGGGGTTATTTGCTTGGGGGTGTCTTTTAATTTTTTACATTTAAAGAAAAAAATGTTTTCATACTTTTTTTTTTTTTCCCATCACGTTGATGATTTTTGGTGACAGGTTCTCTTTATTGAGACATCCAGGGTCTAAAACCCTGGATGTCTCCTCTGTACTCCACTGAATGTAATGCAGTGCACATCGCACTGAATTACATTCTTTCCTCGGTCTTGATGGCTGGGAAATCTGTCAATGGAGACCCGGAAGTGGCATCATGTATGTCACTTCCAGGTCATGACAAGAAGGGGAGGAGAGCGGATGTGTCAGCTATCCTTCCTCCCTTCTACCCGTAGGCACCCGCTGAGCCAACCCTGGGGCAGAAGTGGAGCCTGGGAGACATAGTGGGTGATTGGGGGGTGCTACTATAGTGGGATGTGTGGAAGCAATCTGGCAGCAGTGCTGCCGCCCGAATGCTTCCACTTGACAAGTGAGCCCTGCTGCTTGCCCACAGCAGGGCTAAACATAAAAAAAAAAACTACCTGCCCGCCACTACGTGTCCTGGGCGTGGGGCAATAGGAATTGCACATCCTTACCCCTTTCACATGGCTAGTTTGTTGCAGCATCTGGATCTCTGCAGCAAGAATCTGCATATTCTTGCTGCAAGAATGACTGGGTTATGCGATCAGCATTGGCCGCTCAGCCCATTTAAACTAATGTAGAGATGAAATGTTAACAAAAGAATGCCGGCAAATATTGGTTGCTAAGGAGCGGGGCTGCTGCGTCCTTAACAACCAATGACATTTCAGCTGTCAGCGGGATACCCCTGCTGACAGCTGAAATGTAAACAAAAGAATACCGGCAATAGTTATCCATCCATTTGAGTGATCCTCAATGCTTTTTTTAGCTCCTGTGCTACATGAGGCAGAGAGCACTGTAAAGCCCTGTGGACAGAAGAGGCAGAGAGCTCGGCCCTCCCTCACTCTCTGCTCCTCTCTGTACCGGCAAGTCCTAAGCAAACAATGACTCTGCCTCATTATAACACAGGAGTTAACAGAGGATCACTCAGATCTGAATGTAGAGGAAGGAAAGCAGCTGCTGGGGGGGAGCACGCCCCACACCTCCTCCTGGCTCTCTCCCCTCCCTGCTGCTGTTACTACTATGGGGACAGAATTTGTGCTAGGAAGAGGGGAGATATGGGGGGGAGGCATGCGCTAGGTGGCAGAGATGCAGATAAGGGGGGTGGGGGTCTGAACCCCCCCCCCATCCCCCCGAGCACCCTGCCCAAATGCCCAGTTAGACCCTGCTACCCCCCATACTGCGTCACCCCCAATACTTTCTCATCCATCCCCAAAACTGCCTCGCCTACTCCCCCATACTTCCTCACCCACCACCTCACATTCCCCTCATTCTACTTCATCCACCTACCCTACCCCCCCCATACTGCCTCATCCACCATCACCACATCCCCCCCCCCCCACCTACACTACCCTCCATACTGCCTCATCCACCACATCCCCCTCCCCCTCATACTTCCTCACCCATCCTCCGGCCACCACCTCACATACCCCCTTATATTGCCTCACCCACCTACCACCTACAACCACCTCACTTACCCCTCATACTACCTCACACCCCTCCCCCACCACCACCTCACCTTCTCATGCTACCTCACCCATCCTCCCACCACCTCATCTACCCCCTTATATTGTCTCACCCATCACCCACCTACCCCCCACACCCACCTCCCCTGCCCCCTATACTGCCTCACCCACACTTGCTCAGCTACCCCCTCATACTGCCTCACCCCCCCCCCACCTCTCCCCCATACTGCCTTACCTACCCCTCATACTGCCTCACCCACCCTCCAACCCTCCCACCACCACCTCACCTGCCCCCCATCCCCAACCATCAATTCCACTTCACCTCCCCCCCCCCCCCCCATACCTCCTCAACCAGGGTGCCGGGGGGGGGGATGGTTGGTTTATGTAAAATCGCGTGGTTTTCTGTATGGCAAATAAAATATGCTGCCTTTTGCAGACACGTGTGGGTGCCATTAATCCTCTATAACCCTAATGTAACACTCCAGAGGTCCCTGCCAGCCATCCAGCAATCTCCAAATGATCCTCCCACCCCTGTCATCTTCAGCCCCCCCCAGCAATCCCAACCTTTTCCATCCCAACCACCCTAGCCCTCCCACTCCACAACCCCTACCACTCCCTACACTGTTTCCCCCCCCCCAAAAAAAAAGACCACCCCTCTACCTACTCTTCCTAGACAATAGGTATTGGTAATCTGTATTAGCAAATACTTAAAAAAATAAATAAATAAAAATCGGTACTCAGTGTTAAGAAAAAAAAAATGGTATTGGTGCATCCCTAGAAGGAACTACAGTATTCAAGCTATGGTCTCTGAGGAGAATACACGGCCAGACAGTAAAGTTGGACAAGAAGCTGTGTAACCTCTTCACGCCGGCCAAACGCAAATGTGCGGCCTCCCTGGGCCTAGACGCCGAGCGGCCGCACATCTGCGTTCTATTAAAAAAGAACATGTGCTGAGAGCGCACATCCTGCACACTCCCAGCACACGTCCGGTACTCACGGAAAGGTCCCGATCTCTTCTTTCGATCGGGACATTTCCCGATCATGTGACTGCCACCTAAACCCCGCCCCGCCTCCCGGCTTCTGAAACCCTTAAAGGGCCGGGAGGCACCGGCGCGAAGGGGTTAATCTTAAACTTAAAGGATTCTTCACTGTTACAGCAGTAAGGATGTAGAACTTACTCCATAGTTGGTGGTGTAAATAAATTCAACAAACGTAGATGTGTTGCATACACGCAGACACATTGAGGTTGAACTGGTGTCTATATTCAACTATGTAACCTAAAACTATTTAGAAGTAGTAGAATCCACTGTATTTGCAGGGGTTGCATTGAGATGATACGCTTACTTTAAATCAAGACACCTTATGTAGCTATTTTATCATTTTAAAGAACCAGTTCTATCGGACCTTGAAGTAATACTGATGTTCACTCTTTCAGAATCCAAATCTCAATCAGAGTGCCTGGAACAACCTGGAGCAATACTGTCGATCACTAACCAAGAGTAATAGGAATGTGTATGTGTGCACTGGTCCCCTATTCTTACCCAAGTAAGTCAAATGCATACAACTATACCTAAAGTAAACAGAAACATCCTAAGGTAAACCCAAGATGGAAACCTCAACTCCTTGGGGCCGAGCATACACAAATATGCGGCCTCTTGGCGGCTGGACCTTGGCACCAAGGGGCCACATATTTGCGGTCAAGAGCTTTCCGATTATGTGACCGCCATGACAGCCAATCACGGTGGTCACATGACCCTAAACCCTGCCCTCTGGCATCACAAACCCCTCAAAGGGCCAGGAGGTGTGGGCGCCAAGGGGTTAAAGTGGACCTTTACTTAAACATTATGTTCAATTTATGTTGACAGTTTTGCAGTAACAGAGATATTGAAGTACTTGCTTTTGCTTGAAAAAACAGTGCCCAAGCTTTTTTTTTTTTACATGTGTCATTCTAGAACACAGGTGTCAAACACAAGGCCCGCGGGCCGAATCCAGCCCTCCAGGCCATTTATTGTGGCCCTTGCACTTCTTCTGCAGCTACGGTACCTCCCTCATCTGTGCCTCCAACTTTTCTCTGAAGTCAGCAGCAGAGGACAGAATTCCTCTGCCAGATCTTGCACCTCTCAGTGCAGCTGTAGCACCCCTCATCTCTGATGTCAGCATGCAGTAGACTGGTTACTGTCTCCACCCCTCTTCTGGTCCTCCTCCAGACCCAGCACTTTCTGCTTCCCAGCTCTGCCCCCAAAGGAGATGCATGGTGATGTTAGGTAGGGTGGGGATTCTTGACATTAATGTATGGGGGGTGGGGTGCTCTAGTCTTACAGCTACAACTGGCCCTTTGAGAACAACCATAATGCTGAGACGGCCCGCGATGAATTGGAGTTTGACACACCTGTTCTAGAACATTAGTTGTACCACAACTTTTTTTTTTTTTGCTTAAAGTCTCTTACTGTTGTTATCAGGCTTCTTTTTTTGTCCTGTGAATGCTCCCTATCCTTTGTTTATACACCTCACCCCTATTAGTGAGCAGTGCTGCTGTTTTTCTAGTTACATGCTCGGCTCTATGCATACTACATTTCCCATAGAGCTGAAAGTGTCTCCACATAGATGTGTAGTCCATCTAGGGGGCAAGCAGGAAAAGGTGACTACATTCACATACACGGCCTGGAGAATAAACGTAGCCATCGTAGAATAGGAGGTATGAGAATAGCAGAGGTGAAACAATGTTAGAAATAGAGGATATATTCTACTTATATTTAAACATTTTTTAAATAAAAATTTGTTTAGTGTCACTTGGAGCCAGACAGATGGACAGAACCATGACCTGGGTGAGATGAAAGGCTGAAACTAACTTTGAAAGGAAGTTCTGGGCTTCCATACCACCTTGTCTTTGTGTAAGACCATAAAAGGTTCATTACAGGGTAGGACTGCCAGCTCAGACACATGCCCTCACAGAAGTGACAGAGTGGAAAGGGGAATATCCCGGATAGGTTCAGATGTGGGCTTTTTTGCGTGTCGGAAGAGCCAAATTCAAAGGTGGGGTGGTGACATCATGTTCTTCACCTCTTCCAAGTCAGAATGCTTTGCATTCATTCAGAAAATGCAAAGCATTCTCTGAATGGTGCCTATGCCAAGTGGCCAACCTCCAGTATTCACAAGGCATCAGGCTGGCTGCTCAGCACAGGACCCAGAAGCAAGTGGAGATCACTAGAATAGCAATGTCTACTTCCGTGATTTCCAGCTTCCAGTTGCATTGTCCTGGAATGGTATATGCATAGTTACATTGGTTCAAGCTGATTATTGTAACTACTTATATATCTCAATGCCTGGAATTATTCTATATCCAGTTACACTAGCATGCTGGAAGTAGGGAGGGCTGGGGTTTTTGTTTTTTTTGGTTTGCCAGAGTCCAATCCTGTAGTTGGGAGTATAACCTGCCAGTCTCTGAATTCCTGTGTTCCTCACTAGACAGGGAAGAAATAGATTTTTGCTCTTACCTATAGACTCATTCTCAACCATTTTTTCTTTTAGGATGGAAGCAGATGGTAAAATGTATGTCAAGTACCAAGTGATTGGTACCAACAATGTGGCTGTCCCAACACACTTCTTCAAAGTAGTTGTCCTGGAGAAATTCAGTGGGGAGATTGAACTTAGACCCTACGTTATGCCAAACTGTCCTGTAGATGAAAAGATCCCCCTGGAGCGCTTCTTGGTGCCCATAGAGAGTATTGAGCGAGGTGCCGGCTTGCTTTTTGTTCCAAACATTCTCAAGTCAACAAATAACTTAAAAGCCATCACTGCTGGTGGCAGATGACACCATCCTGATCTGTTATGTCAGCTTTCAGTGGACCCGTGCTTATGAGTGGACCCGTGCTGCATGGCAGCTTGCAATTATGGGCAAAGAGCAGGTTTACTTTAATGGTACCCACCACCCATGGCCTTTCCTTCCATTAAAAGCAAAAACAAGAGGCCCTGTGTATACTCATGTCTTGAAGTTTACAGAGGGCTATGGAATCTCTTCTCACCTCCATGTGACATCATTGGGTGACTGAGCAGCCAAACACTAGCATGGTTATGAAACAGGGGAGTGAGTCATATGCACCCTCATTCCTTATGTATTGAGAAGGTGATGGCGCTGAAATGGAAGGAAATTCTTGGTTTGTCCTGCATGGGCAAAGCACGTGTTCACTTTTAAACTATGGACTCCTGCTGCTTTTTACACTATGTACAGTATAAATGTGTATGATTATGTTTAATCATGGAGAAACTGTGGGTAAATGAATACTTGACGACTACATAAGCTGTCAGCACAAACCTTTTTGTATTAAGATCCCTCCCTCACTCTCTCAGCCTGGAACACCTGTACATATTACTGACTTTCTGAAAAGTCTCCATTTGTACAGCACTACATGCATGCTCTCTACCACCATGAAAGGTCTCTGAGGCACCAGACATCACAGTGTGGAATGGAGGTGAGGGGTGCACCTATTCTTTCCAATGAGGACGTGAACACTGTGGAAGGGACCCTAGGCAGCAAGGGAATGACCCAGACCCCCATATAAACCATGTTCACAGCTTCTGCTATGGATATATATAGTTAGTCTGGCTGCAAAAAAGACTAAAGTCCACCCAGTTCAACCATAAAAAAAAAAAAATATGTTACAACCCTATACCCACAGTTGATCCAGAGGAAGGCAAAAAAAAAACCCCAGCAAAGCATGATCCAATTTTCTCCTGCTGGGGAAAAAAATTCCTTCCTGATCCCCCGAGAGGCAATCTGATATTCCCTGAATCAACCTTACCTATAAATGTTAGTATCCGGTTATATTCTGTGTATCTAAGAAAGAATCCAGGACTTTTTTAAAGCAATCCACTGAGCTGGCCAGAACCAACTCTTGAGGGAGTCTATTCCACATTTTCACAGCTCTCACTGTGAAGAAACCTTTCTGTGTTTGGAGATTAAATTTCTTTTCATACAGACGGAAAGAGTGCCCCCTTGTCCTCTGTGATGATCTCAGGGTGAATAGCTCTGCACCGAGTTCACTATATGAACCACTGATGTATTTATACATGTTGATCATATCCCCCCTTAATCTCCTCTTCTCAAGAGAGACTAAATTCAGTTCCTCTAATCTTTCCTCATAGCTGAGCTCCTCCATGCCTCGTATCAGTTTGGCTGCCCTTCTCTGTACTTTCTCCAGTTCCCCAATGTTCTTTTTGTGAATTGGTGCCCAAAACTGAACTGCATATTTCAGATGAGGTTTTACTAATGATTTGTACCGGGGTAATATGAGATCTCTCTCTGTACAAATCATTAGTAAAACCTCATCTGGAATATGCAGTTCAATTTTAGGCACCAATTCACAAAAAGAACATTGGGGAACTGGAGAAAGTGCAGAGAAGAGCAACCAAACTGATAAGAGGCATGGAGGAGATCAGCTATGAGGAAAGATTAGAGGAACTGAATGTATTCTCTCTTGAGAAGAGGAGATTAAGGGGGGATATGATCTCCATGTAGAATACATAAGGGGGGATATGATCTCCATGTATAAATTACATCAGTGGTTCATATAGTGAACTCGGTGTAGAGTTATTCACCCTGAGGTCATCACAGAGGACAAGGGGGCACTCTTTACATCTGGAGGAAAAGAAATGTAATCTCCAAACATGGAAAGGTTTCTTCACAGTGAGAGATGTGGAATAGACTCCCTCAAGAGTTGGGTCTGGCCAGCTCAGTGGATTGCTTTAAAAAAAGGCCTGGAGTCTCTTAGTATCCACTTATATTCTGTGTATCTAACATTTATAGGTAAATTTGATTCAGGGAATATCCGATTGCCTCTCAGGGGATCAGGAAGAACTTTTTTTCCCCTGCAGGAGCAAACTGGATCATGCTTTGCTGGGTTTTTTTTTATCTTCCTCTGGATGAACTGTGGGTGTAGGATTATAACTTTTTTTTTTTATGGTTGAACTGGATGGACTTTGTCTTTTTTCAGCCAGACTAACCATGTAACATACAGTATACATTGCTGTGTTCCATCAGTGATTTGGGAACTTCCCATTCTGCTCCTAGAACAAAATTAAGTCAAAGTGAGCGGCGCTCAGCTATTCAAAGGAAGCTTGGTATTTTATGGATAAATACAAAGCTTTCCCTGAGTGGCTGAGTCTGAGATTGTGTTGTCTTTCTCTGGCTTCAATTCAAGTCACAACTCCTGAACCGCACCCTTGTTCCATGTCTTACTGTTGCTCTAGGTTGAAGTGGTGAAATCAACTTGCTTGGTTGCTTTAAAGTAAATATTATTTAGTGTACCTAGTTTAAAGTAGAACTAAAGCCAAAACCTTTTTGTTTTCATTTTGGATAGAGTTAGGAAGGGGATATAATCCCTGTCAATTTTTTTTTTTTCTTTGGCCATCTGTGTACCATTGCGGAGATTTTCCTTCACCTTTTGTCTCATAGCCAAAATAGGAAGTGAGAGGAAATTACTCTAGCCATTGGTATCTTTCCCTTCTGTTACCTTTCTGGGGACTGCCCAAAATGTGGGATTTTCTTTTACTTTCAGTGCTAATGGTAAACAGGACAAAGAGAGGGTGAACCTCCCTATTAGGGGCATAGACAGCAATATTAAAAAAAAAAAAAAAAACCTGGCAGGGGTTCTAGTCCCTTCCACTCTATCCAAAACTAAAATTAAAAAAAAAAGTGTTGACTTTAGTTATACTTTAAAGCAACATGTTTGGAAATAGCCACTACCCATGCCACTGAACTCTGCTTTGATATAGAGAAATCTTCTGCTGAAGTGCACACTGAAAAACACACTTGTAGATGTTAGTCTCCTGGGTCCCTGTAGTTTTAACCAGTTCCTTCTGCTGACTGCCACCCCATTACAAGATACAGTAGTGACATTGCGGTCAATGGGAGGACCTAGTACCCTCCTGGAAGTGTCAGTTTCCCTGTGGATTCTGGCAGCATGAGAAATGTTCCCGCTCTTATTTTGCAGGTATTTCCGCTTTGAAAAATGTTATGTCAAAACAGGGTCTCTTAAAATAAAAGCCATTAATACATGTATATACAATTTATGAAATTGACAAAGAATGTAAAACAAAAAAACTAATAGCAGGACTGGCATAAGTCACAAATACTGTGTGGCATGCTTTGGTTTTCTTTACAAACTGTGTTTCGGTCAGAAACAGAGCTGTCCTTCTGATTGCACAGTCCAGATCTTCAACTATGTCAGTGAATGTGAAGTCTCAGCACTGTCCATGATCTTCAGCTGGGTCAGTGAAGTCCTTTTTGAGATTCTTGTACACTGTACTTGGGTTGTCGCAGTATACCATATAATATTCAGAAAAGAAAAGCATTTGCCTACAGCAAAAATTCTTTATCCAGGGTGTACTAGAAAAAAGGCTGATAATGGTCAATGTTTTCTTCTCTGGTTTTATTATATGAAGCTCAAATAACTTGAGTTCCTAGAAAGCACAGTTCAGCTTTCTTTGGCTTGAGAGGATGCCGCTTCTATTCCAGGCTTCAGAGCTGCCAGTGAAATCAAGATGGCTTCCTGCAAAGAGGGAAAAACAAGTCTGATGGTTTCAAGTGGCCCTGTTCTCAAGCTGATAAAGGTACACACGATGTAAATGCAACACAAGCTAAGTCCATTTCCAGGAATATATTCCCCAGATGTAGATTACTGTTTAGTGTCAAGCCCTCTATAAAAGTATCTGTAGGAATAAAGGTCAGCTGAACTGGACGTGAGGCTGCTATTTTAGGGGGATGTCTTGGTATGGGGGCATTTGGTACTAAAACAAAGAACCAGTGTCCCCTAGGTACAAGTAACAATAATGCTGACCTAACCATTAAACGTTCCCTATACCTGAACCCATACAATAGATCTTTAACATTTAATCCCCCTCTTCCAGCACTTCACCTTAAACTGAACCCTCAAACCTCTCCCTAATCACAACACTTAAAGTAGAACTATAGGCAAAAGTGTTTTTTTTCCCCCCCCCAATTTTGGAGTAAGGGGAGGGGTCTAACCAATCAGTTTGTTTTGCCGTATGTGTCCATTGGGAAGATTTACCTTCACTTCCTGCCCCATTCACCAAAACAGAAATTGAGGGAAAATCCCTGAATATTAAGGAAATTCCATGGAGACTCCTAGATCACCAGCGCTAGTGTCCCCATTGGAAAATTTCCTCTCTATTACTTTTCTGGGGATAACCCAAAATTTGGTGTTTCATTTACTTTCACATTTTATAACCGTGGCAAACAGAACCAATAGAGGGTGACCCTCCCTAATGGGGGCACAGACAGCAATAAAAATCTAATCCACCTCCACTGTCCAAAACTAAAAAAAACTTTGCCTTTAGTTATACTTTAAGATAGTGTCTAAAATAATGCCTGCCTTTAACACTTAAAATGGAACTTCATCCAGCCCAAACTTTTTTTTTTCTTATGGCTCAAAGTCCATTTTTTTTTTCTCTAGCCGTGTTGCTACCATTCTGTGCCCATAGAATGTATAAATTCCTCCACTGAGGCACAGACATGTAAGGGAGGATGAGAACCACTGCCTGCATCCCTATCACTTAGATGTCTACTCCTACTGGTTATTCATCAGAACAGGAAGTGTCATCCTAACAAGTACAGAGACTGCAGTGAAAAACTATGGTTGGGGTTAAAGGATACGTACACCTTTTAGACAAAATAATAAATGCACATTTTTTTTTTTGGAGGTAAAAAAAAAATGTGCATTTATTATTTTTATACATCAAAAACCTGCACCAAAAAATGTTTTTAAGATAATTAAACCCTTAACCAATGGTGCTGTTCTTTGTTGACAAACCATCAAACAATATTTATGAAATAAAATACACAGCACAAAAAAATTAAACAAATAAATAAAAAATATATAATAAAATTTAAAAATGTCCAAATAAATCTATGTGCAAAAATAAAAGTCCCAGTCCAAAAAATAAAGAAATGTTGAAATCCAATCTGCTCCAAAATCAACAAAAAGTGCTGTATACAGAGACTTCAGTGTGTTAACACCATCTGTGACAACCAACATTTACTGCACTCACCAGATACTGAGAGTCCAATATATCTGGTGAGTGCAGTATATATGTTGGTTGTCATGGATGGTGTTAGCACACTGAAGTCTCTGAATACAGCACCTTTTGTTGATTTTGGAGCCCATTGGATTTCAACATTTCTTTATTTTTTTTGGACTGGGACTTTTATAATTGGACATTTTTTAAATTTTATATTATTTTTGTCTACAGGAGCCTGGAAAGCATTGCACCAGAGATCAGTAGATAGCTGATGCCATGCAGGTCTCCTGCAGACCTGTCAGAATAACTGCTTGCTGTACGGGATGTACAGCCAAGCATATATTCTGACAAGAAGCTTCAATGAACAACCATGGCCCTCCACAGTGCCATGGTAGTTCATTGAAAACAACAAGCTGAAAGCCGCTAAGGATGTCGGGACTTGCAGTTCATTCATTCACGGAAGTCCGTGAATTAATGATGCAGCCGTGTAGCAAAGCCCCGCACGGCCACGCTGTTTTCAAATTTGACAGATAGTACAGGGAGACTTCTCCCTGTACTATCTGTCAGAGGGAAGAGGGGCGGCAGCTCTGGGAACATGTTACACCCTAAAAACGGGTGGAACATGTAACATGTTCCCAAAGGTAAACTTATCCTTTAAAAGCATACCTAATCCTGACATAAGCTGAACCTATTTTCAACCCTTTCACGCCAATCTGAGGTAATGTGCCCTGACTCTGATCTTGGTGGCACTAATGCAGTGCAGGGTTAGATAAATGTGCAGGGAGTGCTGTTGATTGGCTGCTCAGTCAGGGCCAGACAATCAGAAGTACTGTCTACACACATTCTGCCTTGTACTGTGGCAAAGGACTGGCAGTAACAGTGGTACTAATGTCAAAACAAGTCCAGAGCAATGATAACTTTGAGTTTTATAGAAAGCTGGAAATAAAATAGCTGTCATTCCTGCTGACTGGAATGTCAATCTGCTGTTCACCTACACTACTGAGCAAGCAGCTCTGAGGGTATAAATACTTGGCTTTCTCCTGGTGTCACAGCCCTCCTTCCATTGTGATTGGTGTTACTGATATACAGACAATACATTTCCAAAGGGAGCTAAAGAAAGCCAAGGCATGACGATCCTGGATAGCCTTGGAGCTGCTTGTCTAGCTGTCTATCCATCAATGGCATTGACAATATGTCAACAGCAATACCCTGACCAATCTGATTGACTGACTGTATGTGAAAAGTTTATTAAGTAAGTACAAAATGCAGCCTAGTTTAATTGTATTTCTGGCACGCTTAACACTGACCGGTAGCAGAAGCACTGACCTCTGTTCTGATGGTGCGGCTGCCTTGCCCAGGGCATGTGTTCAGATAATAGTTAAACAGAACGGTAGGTTCTTCAACGTCCAAGTTCTGGTCACTGTCTACACTGGCTTCAAGCCCTTGGAGTCCTCCAAAGACGACCAATGCATGTCTAATGATGTGAAACAATCAGGTTACTTCAGTATATTTGTAATAAATAAAAATTACACATTTTTATTAAAAAGATACACCAAATACCTCCTTGTTTTATATCCCTGTCATGACAGTATATACAAGGTCTTCCATTGCTGACCTCTTTTATGAACATTTTGGTTGTCTGCCTGCTATACTGACTTCAAACAGTGCATGTTCTGCACCTCCCATATGTGCAGCCAGAGTATCTCAGTGCATAGGCTACTTTCATACCACTCCATTGCATAAATGCAGTAAAAATGCATATGCAGTTTTATCGCATTTCCAGAGCATTGATCACTGATGTGTTTTTCATTCATTTCAATGGGGAGGTGTGTGTGTTTTTTATCGCACTAAAAATGCAGCAAGCAGGACTTTGAAAAACGCAACAGACCCACAACTGACAAGTGTGATAAGTTCCATAGGATTTAATGGTGATGCGTTTTTCTTTTTAACACACAAAAAGAGTAAAAAACTGATCAGTGTGAAAGGAGCCCTCAAAGTGGACCTACAGGCAAAAGAAAAAAATGACAGATATGATGTGGCCTGTCCCTATATTATCACAGCAGTTTTTGTTTATCTCCCCAGTAACTTAGCTTTATTGCTCATTACTTCTGCCAGATAGATCAGTTAGCTTTCCACTTTCTTTACCAGGATGACACAAATCATTTTTTAGTAAAATTGCAATGCAGTGTTGTCACCCAGTGGACAGAGTAGTCTATGATGGACATGTAATTTTAAAGCCCAACTCAGCCCTTCTGAAAAATGTGATAGTTAAACTCAGAGGAGTAAAAAACAAAAGAAAAAAACAAATTAGGATATCTTAATTGTACAGTACTCCAAGACACAGAACTGCAGTTTACAGACCATGGGTTATATGCTACTACCCCCAGGAGATAGGCAGAAACTTTATTTACAAGCAGCAGTCTCAACAAATTAAAGCATTATAGTGAGATAAACTGTACAACCAGAAATACAGCAATGGTCATCATTCACAGCAGCCGTACCAGATAAAGACAAATCAGATATCTTATAGAAATTCAAAAAACCAGCTAGATATGCTTCCCCATAACAGGAAGAGACAAATATGGCAGGTATAAATGACTAATATTGTATCATTCTGTACCATCTGAAAGTTGTGTAATCAGTGAGGTACTGATGTAAATAAGCAAGGTCCTAATATGGGAGGACACTGCAGGTTTTTACAAAAAAAAGCTAGGAAAGTTGAAAAGGGGGGGGTGTTAGAAAGGGAAAGAAAGAAAGAGGGGTGTGTGTTATAATTGGCGTATTTGTGTGGAAGGGGGTCACCTACACCCATTAGTCTAAATGTTTGGATTACCCTACGGATCTCCTTCCAGTGGTGGCTGGGTCTGGGGCAGGACCAAGAAATATGCAGGAGCATTCCCCGCTTCTCCTAACACTGCCGGCATTGGTCTGCAGTGGCTGAAAAATACTTATGCAGGATGGAGGGAGTGCAATACCACCTTGACAGAATTTTGAAATTGTTTTCTTGTGAAAATTAATGATTTTAGGGTGATGTAGGTCTTTGGTTCTGTTATAAACGCCCTGTCCATGTCAGATTCCTATTTCTCGAGGAAAGGTAACGTTGGACAGAACATGAGAGATGGCGCCCTGATTCACACAATATTACTCTAGAGTAGTCAATTGATGTTGAAAATTCTTCAGGGAGGGTAAAGAACAGAAGAAGTGGTGGATTTGCAGAGCCCCCCAAAAATCTAAGCCAAAGGGTCCCATCAAGTCCCTTAAAGTCTGTATGGTGGGGCCAGGAGCCCGCCTCCAAGAAGTGAGATGCCTGGAAACAGCCAGAGTTAAGGAGAACACGAAAGGGTCCATCACTAAGGCTCAGTGAAAAGTGCAGGTTTCCTAAAATTGGAAAAAGCAGGGTCTCCCAGAGCCAGAGAAATAATGGAGAAGAGCATGGAGCATACGCATAATACTGGGACAATCAGAGAATGAGACTTAAGGGAGGGGAGTAGATCCGCATAGCTCCATGGAGCCCTTCAAAGCGGTATCTGGCTTTGAGCTTGCTAGGGTCACCCCTAGAGTGTACCCATACAACCTTGCCCACTCTAGGAGGCTTCCTTTTATTTGACTGTTCTTAGGTGATGGAAACCAATCTCCACTGGAGAAGTAATTTTTCTTTTTAAACCGTTACAATTTTTTCATCTGAATCTGCTAACATCATCTGACTGCTTATCGCTTTGTGCTACCTAGCAGTTTCCAGATCAGTTACCCTCGATGTATACTTCTGGGACCATACACAAACCTCATTGTGTGGGGCTGGCCTATGATGTTTGCTTCAGGTACTGGATCCTGCCTTAGCACTCACCTTGGCAGAAAGCGTGATGCGTGAAGTTAGCTGCAGGGCTTTGGTCCATTGCTATGGTTCCCAAACACTGAAGACCTTCGGAGGTATCCCCACTGGGATCCTTAAAAGGTCCAGCATTAAGGATAAGGTAGGACAGGGTTTCCCTGAATATGGAATCCAGGTCTTGGGTTTAAACAAAACTGTTAGCATGCAGTTTAGTGGACAAAGGATTTGTGTGTTATTCACAATATTGTGGCACCTCCTGCCATTTTGTCTCTTAATGTTTCTTGGCAAAATATTCTGAATTTGTTTTTTACCCTCCTACCTGGACTTAATCTCAGAGGTAAATGCTTTACATCTCCCAGATGACATTTTCACCCCCCTCTTCTACCAAGAACCAAGGCAGTATGTTGCTGCATTCCTGCGGCCATCTTCTACAGAGATACAGCCACAAGAACTTGGCACGCACCATAGCAGCTCTTCTCCAGATATGTAAAACTCCATCCATTCTGCACTCCTGAACCAGGAGTACTCCACTGAGGATCCCCTCACTACCAATGGTGGATCACAGGTGTAAAGGACCGGAGACAAATGGGTCTATTGGCATCTGTTCCTTAGACGGCCTACAGGACACAAAAACACCACACGGGGTGATAGCTGTTCCTTTGTCCAAAAATAATGTCCTAGTTCGACACGGCCCCCCTCATTTAACTCTGCTGCTATGTCTGAATTCTTTGTAAAACACTTTTAAAACGTTTGGTTACACCAAAGTCTCCTGAGCATTTCAGCATCATGCATCTGTATCCCAGATTTGCAAGGCTACCACCTGGTCCTCTGTTCACACGCTTTCCAAATTCTTCCAGCTGAACATTAAGTTTTCAGCTGCTGCAAGCTTTGGCAACAAGGATTATCTGAGTATTTATTCTGGCTCTTTAAACCCTTGTTTTGTTGCCCACCCCTCATTTTTATATCTTGGGTATGTCCCAAGGTCTATGAAAAATAGACCTGAGTCCTGTACTGTACAATGAAGATAATAGGAATTCTGACTTACCTATAAATTGCTTATCTTGGATTACAGTACAGGACACATGTTCATCCACTCCACTCTTGACCACTCTTAACTGCATGCTAAAATACGAGCATCAGGGAGTGGGCAGGTTTATATAGGTACTCTCTAGGAAATGTTTTTGCCAATGTCCAGTCACCTGATGTTAGCAGCATATAACCCACGTTCTATGAATACCAGTCCTGTATTGTACTCCAAATAAGGATCTTACAGGTAAGTCAATATTCATAGTTTTTGCACAAACTAATATTTCCTTGGAGCCTGCTGAGAGACACTGGATTGGAAATACTGTTGGATTATACTTCTTCCTACTGCAGGACTGGACACTGGCAAACAAAAAATTGTAGTCAAATTCACCTCTACCTAGCATACCTCAGTTTCTTCCAAGCAACAGCATTTTCTTTTCTCGCCCACAGAGAAACAATGGCATTCAAATACTGTTGGGTTATGCTACAGGAGGATTGGACACTGGCAAACAAACAATTGTAGGCAATCCCAGGATAACCCCACCTCTACGTGGCATAATTCAGATTCTAGCAAGCAATAATAACAGCATTTTCTCACTCATTTTCAGAATTCAAATACTGCTGAACATCCTAAAGCAGCCCAACTGAGAGATGGGCAATAACAGGTCCATTAAAGAACAAGGGACGTTTACAGCACAAGAGTCATCTGAAGGATCAACACTAAAACCGAATGGGGCAGAGCCACCTACCACATGGCACAACCTGCCAACATGACCAGAAGGGAGGCAGGGAGAATCAACCTTATGTTCAAGTCCAAGATAGAAAGGATCATTACCGGGGGGATGACTTCACACAGAAGAGAAGATTGAGGGAGATTTACAAACACTGGAGCACTCATAATCTGGTGCAGCTGTGCATGGTAGCCAATCAGCTTCTAACTTCAGTTTTGGCAAAAAACCTGGAACCAATTTCTATACAGAGCTGCACCAGATTTTGCACTCTCTAGTTTTAGTAAATAACCCCCATTGATCCTGAACCAGTAGGAAGCTGATCAACCAAAACAGGTGAAAAAACAACAAATTCCTGTGTAGAATAGAAAGACCCAAAACCTGATGTGGTTAACAAAATATGCGGTTTAGCCCCTGTAGGGAATAGATTCTGTGAGGGAACCTAGGGCAAACAGGTGCTGGTGAGAGACTAGCCAGTCTAAAAAGGAAGGCCCAAAAACCTAACACCTCTTACCCCCTAGGATCAAGAGATGAAAACTCTGTGTCTAAGTCCCCATTCACATTTGAGCATTTTTCTTTTTGCTTGTTGCCCTACACCTGACAGTGCAAAATTTCATTTTTTCAAATTGCCCTTGTTCACACTTCTACACTAAGTTGCCCTACACTAAAAAAGTACAATAGCTCTTTTTCCAGGCATATTCAGGTGGTTTTGATTCTCTAGACTTCATTTGGAATACTTGTAAACGCACAATGTACACATTTGTGTGCCTGAAGAACGCCTTTCCTCTGCTCTTCTCTCCTTAACCAGTCCAAGAAACAAACTCCTTAAGCTTCATACACGTGCAAAACCACTTCATTATCGCCAAGGATATGCTCAGCTTACACTCAAGTGTGAATACAGGCTAAAGAGGCTGCTAGCCAGACAACTAATTTTTCTAATAGAAACTTATCAGGAAATACCCCAATCAGCTAAATCAAAACAGCCTACAAGGAGTGTGAAGTCATTCTGAGGATGTAAAGGTTTGATTACACAAAGCCAATGTGACTAAAGGGGTATGCATGGCTAAGGTGCTGAAACTGAGGATAAAGCATTCTGGCACAAAAGAGGTGCTGCTGGAGAACTCCAAATGTAATAATTGCCCTGATCTTAAGCTATAGGTTTAAGAAAACTCCAGATACAGCAGAGCATCACAGTAGGCATGTGAATCAATTACCAAGTGATATCTATGGCTCCTTCCATAGTCACAAAAAAGTGAGCATAGCTGCAAAAGACAGAAAGTGTGTTCTTTTTTGGGTTACCAGATGAAAAATAAGATTGAGGCCAAAACTCACTGTATGATCCCATGCAGGAAGAGACTACCTCTTCTGTCACAGGAAGGACTTTCACTCCTCAGTGTTGAAGGTACAGCAGCCCCTAGTTGTTGGCCCTCAGAGTTCAAACCAGGAAACCTATCTAAGGCGGACTTCCGTGATGGAAAGGGGGAACCATATATTCTGGAAATCCAAATGGTAACTCCATAGATAATGATTCTCCAATGTGAAAAGCCCCCCAGATATAGTGAGCAGAATACATCCCAGTTTCTATTAAAAAGGCTGAGTGAGGACACTGAAGACTACCTGGTCCACATAGACACTTGAACTTTTTAGGAACTTCCAATGGTGAAACCTGACAAAGCCAAATCTTGCAGGTGTTAGACCCTTTAAAGAAGATTTTTTCCACAAGGTCTATGAAGCCAACCATCTTCACAGGAAGTCATCTAAGCATTCCATAATGAGGATGGCAGGAAAGTCACTAGGCTATACACAGGGGCCACTGTGGATTCAGGTTTCTATCTGAATAAGGCATACTCAGAACTGATCCTACTTGGCCTAGTAGGTCAGGGGGTCCCCTCTGGAAACGTGGCATGCCGAGGGGTACCATATACCATCAAGAGCCTTATAAATGTCTCAAGGACAGGGAATTTCCCTGAGATAAAGAGTAGAGGCCAAAATGATGCACATCTCCAGAGTTAACACATGGACTGGAGAAAGGAGTCCTAGGGTCAGAAGAATCGAAGGGGACCAGGAAAGGTGTATTATTCTGTGCAGTAGCATGGAGAAAATAAGAGGAAGCAAAAAGAAGGGCGTGCCAGAGGCAACAAAATAGCCTGTAATCCTAAAGGGCACTCACTGCACCTAAATATCTTAGATGCAAGCTACCCAAACCTGCAAGGGTTCACAATCAGCCCCTTACTTGTAGAAGTTGGGGTACATCATCATGCACAAGGCTTTTCAGAAGGCTTAGCCAGTCTCTGACTTCTAGCTTTGTGCACTGGCTGACAGGTTCTGAGGACTATAGGCACCTACTCCTACATTGAGGAAGGAGTACACTTTGGCCTCCCTTGCAATCCATGATACTGGAATCAAGTATAGGTCCAAAAAGAGCATCCCTTGAAGGCCAAGCTAGATGGATGCTCTTTGGATATGGCATCAGTGTCCCAGCACCTAAACCAGAGTGCTCTGGGCATCTGTACAAACATCAGACCCATGCAGGACACATGTTTAAACGCTTGTAACCAGCCATCACAACTAAATTGTAGGGTTCCAGACATCTGTTCCACATACTCAAGTAAAAAGGGCTCCTCCCCTGGCAGTGAGGAAATCCTTTTTGAAGAATTTTACCTATTTTACCATGGTTTGACAGATTGTGGCCACAATCAACACAGGACAGAGAGCAAAACCTGCCAGAGAAAGCTGGGATTTAATGAGGAGGTATCAACATGCCGGCCAGTAAAATCCTTAATGTTAAACATGCCCTCTACAAGTCTAGTAGTTTTCCTTTTCTGGTGGGTCACTGGCAGACCTGCAGAGGGTATAGACCACCATTTACACATTTCCTTCTCAGAGGAGAACAGTTTCAAAACACTTTCAGATGGAGTGCCCGGGACTTTTCAGGTCCACATAGAAGAACACCTTAAATAGCAGGTTGTGCAGAAAGGTCTTTCCAGCTGTAGGAACAATAGGGGACTCAAGGCTGGAGACATCTGACTGATCCTCCAAAATGTAGGGTAGGGAAGGTCAAATACCGATGCTGTAGGGTAAGGGAGCGAGACATGCAAAGAACCTCTGCAGTCAGTATCTGTGAGAAATTAGTTGAATTTGACCAAAAAGCCTTGTGTGGCTGCAGTAGAGACCCTTGATAATAGGGTAGGGGACTCAACCTCACTCAACAGAGCAAACATTGAGGAGCAGCAGAGCCATCAGGATACTGTACACTGAATGGCAGGAAAGAGCACACATGACACTACATCCAGCTAAATAATATACACTGTGTTGGGTTATTTTTACCCCAAAAATGTAGCAGAATACATTTCGGTCTAAATGTATGAAGAACATTTATTTTCAAAATTTATAATAAAAACTAAGCAAAAAAAAAAATTGTTTTCTTCATTTACATAACAAAAAATGAAAAACTCAGTGATGATCAAATACCACCAAAAGAAAGCTTTGCCTGTTTCATAAAAATTATAAAAATGCCATTCCATGGTACAGTGTTGCATAACTGAGTAATTGTCACTCAAAGTGTGAAAGCAAAAAATTGGCTTGGACTGGAAAGGGGTGAAAGTGTCCAGACTTGAAGTGGTTAAACACTAAAAATTCTCCGTTGTATGCTACCCTGACAGTGTTACATGGTTTGTTCCAAGCCCTGTAGAAGTCATATTTGGTGGATAGCACAGTCTGTTACAGGAAGTGGAAAAATAATCTACCGGCAGATCAACAGATAATAAAACTGTTATGAAGGGACTCAATAACAAAAACTGCTGTATTGTGGTTAGTGACAGACAGCATCATATGACCTTTTTTTTTTTTTTTTTTAATTTATTTTATTTATTTTTATTGCCCAGTGTTGTACTTTAACTACATTATGGTTATCCAGAAAATACCTATTTGTGACATGTTTGGAAAACATCCCCTAATGTTTCTACAATAAAAATATCTGACATTTACTAAACTTCTGACGAATATAGAGGGAAAAGTCAATGGCTTCACAAACTTGTGTGAAACTTGCGTGAAATACATAGAGACTAAGACAGATAAACCCTTTCCCACTTTATGTGAAAATTCTTTACCATTACAAAAGTATCTCCCATAGTTACCTGAATGCTGGTAGAGTGATGGCTTCCACATTGCTTCCTCTTTCTGAAGTTCCAATGGTGAGATCGTAACCATCCTTAAAGGGGCATTCTGTGAAGACAGTACCTGGCAGGACAGAGATAAGTAAATTCTATAACTGACAGCCCGCTGACACAAACAGATGACATCGGGATCAGAATATCTTACTCACTAAGACAGGATGCCAGTCTCACTCTGTACCCCCAGTAGATGCCACTTTCTGTCCTAGGATGTTGTGGGGACACAACAATCCCTTTCCTTACTTTCTGATCTACAAAATAAAAACAAGCAGTAAGAATTTCACTTGATAAGCAGATAAGAGAATCAATCTCAAGAGGGTTAATGCGCAGTTATCAAAACAATTTAATTCCATTTAATTTATTACACTATGCTGCTGAAAACTGGTCTGCTTGCCCTAAGTAGTGGAACAGTTTTAGAAATAACTTCAATGAACTTAAAGTGACTGTAAAATAAATTTTTTATTTTTTAAAAATAAACATGTTATAATTACCTGCTTTGTGTAATGGTTTTTCACAGAGCAGCCCCAATCCTCCTTTTCTCGGGTCCTAATGCGCTCTTGGACCCCCCCCCCCCCCACCATGTGCCCCAATAGCAAGCTGTTTGCTATGAGGGCATTCATGCAGGCTTGCTACAGGGCCCTGCTCTGTGGTGTCCATACGACACAGAGAGCATGGCTTGAACCAGCTCCCTGACTCCTCCTCACCGGCTGTGACTGACAGCAGCTGGGGTCGCAATGATAAGGGAGACAGCACCTTGGCTCTCCTGCACATCGCTGGATCAAGATCAGGCTCAGGAAAGTGTAAAGGGGAAGCTGAGCTGCATTAAGAAAGCTTTTTACCTTAACGCATTGAATGTATTAGGGTAAAAAAAAAACAACATCTGCCTTTAGAACCACTTTAATATATCAATGTTTAATATTATAATTTAAGTGCATAAAATCCTATCCTATCATAAAATATATGTGAATATTTACAGGATGGTTTCATGACATTTAGGGGCCCATGTATAAAGCTGTGGCATGCACAAAGTATGGCCTTATGACTGTTTATTTTTATAAAGCAACTCCAGCACATATACAGTCAGGTCCATAAATATTGGGACATCGACACAATTCTAACATTTTTGGCTCTATACACCACCACAATGGATTTGAAATAAAACGAACAAGATGTGCTTTAACTGCAGACTGTCAGCTTTAATTTGAGGGTATTTACATCCAAATCAGGTGAACGGTGTAGGAATTACAACAGTTTGCATATGTGCCTCCCACTTGTTAAGGGAGCAAAAGTAATGGGACAGAATAATAATCATAAATCAAACTTTCACTTTTTAATACTTGGTTGCAAATCCTTTGCAGTCAATTACAGCCTGAAGTCTGAAATGCATAGACATCACCAGACGCTGGGTTTCATCCCTGGTGATGCTCTGCCAGGCCTCTACTGCAACTGTCTTCAGTTCCTGCTTGTTCTTGGGGCATTTTCCCTTCAGTTTTGTCTTCCGCAAGTGAAATGCATGCTCAATCGGATTCAGGTCAGGTGATTGACTTGGCCATTGCATAACATTCCACTTCTTTCCTTAAAAAACTCTTTGGTTGCTTCTGCAGTATGCTTTGGGTTATTGTCCATCTGCACTGTGAAGCGGCGTCCAATGAGTTCTGAAGCATTTGGCTGAATATGAGCAGATAAAATTGCCCGAAACACTTCAGAATTCATCCTGCTGCTTTTGTCAGCAGTCACATCATCAATAAATACAAGAGAACCAGTTCCATTGGCAGCCATACATGCCCACGCCATGACACTACCACCACCATGCTTCACTGATGAGGTGGTATGCTTAGGATCATGAGCAGTTCCTTTCCTTCTCCATACTCTTCTCTTCCCATCACTCTGGTACAAGTTGATCTTGGTCTCATCTGTCCATAGGATGTTGTTCCAGAACTGTGAAGGCTTTTTTAGATGTCGTTTGGCAAACGCTAATCTGGCCTTCCTGTTTTTGAGGCTCACCAATGGTTTACATCTTGTGGTGAACCCTCTGTATTCACTCTGGTGAAGTCTTCTCTTGATTGTTGACTTTGACACACATACACCTACCTCCTGGAGAGTGTTGTTGATCTGGCCAACTGTTGTGAAGGGTGTTTTCTTCACCAGGGAAAGAATTCTTCGGTCGTCCACCACAGTTGTTTTTTGTGGTCTTCCAGGTCTTTTGGTGTTGCTGAGCTCACCGCTGTGTTCCTTCTTTTTAAGAATGTTCCAAACAGTTGTTTTGGCCACGCCAAATGTTTTTGCTATCTCTCTGATGGGTTTATTTTGTTTTTTCAGCCTAATGATGGCTTGCTTCACGGATAGTGACAGCTCTTTGGATCTCATCTTGAGAGTTGACAGCAACAGATTCCAAATGCAAATAGCACACTTGAAATGAACTCTGGACCTTTTATCTGCTCATTGTAATTGGGATAATGAGGGAATAACACACACCTGGCCATGGAACAGCTGAGAAGCCAACTGTCCCATTACTTTTGGTCGCTTAACAAGTGGGAGGCACATATGCAAACTGTTGTAATTCCTACACCGTTCACCTGATTTGGATGTAGATACCCTCAAATTAAAGCTGACAGTCTGCAGTTAAAGCACATCTTGTTCGTTTCATTTCAAATACATTGTGGTGGTGTATAGAGCCAAAAATGTTAGAATTGTGTCGATGTCCCAATATTTATGGACCTGACTGTATAACACAATGCTGCATGCTTATAAATATATGTTTTGTTTGTTGAAGCAAGCAAAATCCTGTTCTTTCTAATGAATAGGAAAAATGTGTGCCAGAAAGAAGAGGACACATGTCACATGACCTTGGCCTTGCTTTCAAACAGTTCATGTGACAGTGCTCTCTGCAGCATTATGCGGAGAACAAATTGCAGGACATCTGGGCTCCACACTGGATTCCATATTTATTTATTTCAGGTACTCATATAGCGCCGTCAATTTACGCAGCGCTTTACATATATATTGTACATTCACATCAGTCCTTAACCCTCAAGGAGCGTACAATCTAAAGTCCCTAACTCACATTCATACATACACATATTAGGGCCAATTTAGACAGGAGCCAATTAACCTACCAGCATGTCTTTGGAGCATGGAAGAAAACTGGAGCACCCAGAAGAAACCCACGCAGGCACAGGGAGAACATGCAAACTCCAGACAGGTGGTGCCATGGTTGGGATAAGAACAAACGACCCTCATACTGCCAGGCGGAAGTGCTAACCATTTAGCCACTGTGCTGCTCCACATTTTAAAATAAAACACAACATTCCAGCACAGTGTATTTCCAATGAAGTCCTGCAATGTGCAGACAGCGAACACCACTCTCCTTTATAAATGGGCCCCTTACATCACAAACAAAAGTGAGCTTCACAATAAGAAAGCCTGTGCTGCCTATTTACTGTTTGATTGCCAACAGCAAAAAATCGATATAGGTCTGTATAAGATAGCAGCAGAGGGAATGTCCTCCGATCTTTCAGTTGTGAACAAATCAGAATTGCACATCTCAAATTCCAAAGGTTATATACATCACTTAGCAAAAAATTACTGTACAGAAATGGTGATGGAAAGATGCCACCTACTATATTTCATATTTCCCCAACTAAGAAGAAACAAAAAATATTTTAGTCCTGAACATAAAGAAACTATCCACCCTTAAGAAAATATACTAGCAGAGTTTAAATATATTCACATAATGGTCTTTTTCTTTTAAATTGACCTTGAGTTCCACTTCCCTACAATTTTCCAATCGCTGACATGTTTAACAGCCAAAATAATTAGCACAGTCATTGTAATTGAGATCAGGTTCCAAACCCCTGTATGCACAACAGCACTCTACTCTAGCGCAATGCACATGCAGACAGCCAACAAGTTGATAAGAGGAGAGAGAGTACACTTTACCAGTGTGCTGCTGCTCCTTCAATGCCTTGTCAACAACCTGGGAGGGGGAGGCTTGGATAGGGTGTCTACCACTCAACTAGAACAGAGCAGTAAAGTTCATGTTTCTGGCTTTGTTGTGTGTCAGGAGTACCTGTACATCTGGTAGTCCGTTGCTACTTTATTGTCCACTTACAGGATGCGGGGAGATAATCAAGCTCTATTGCTTAACTGCAGCTGAGAAAAGTCAGGTCAGTAGGCTGACTGCTTGTCCACAAGGACCCTGTAAATCTCAGGACTGGACAGACAAAAATACAAATCATTTGGAATGAGTTCCTAAATATGTATTTTATCTGTGTATTTATCAGCCTTCCTGGGGTTCAGTTTTAATCCACTCCCAGTCCACAGTTAAGTGCAAGACACCAATGCCATAAGTGACAAGCATGATTTACCTGGTTTATCTGCAAATAACTGCACTGTAACTCTGAGACCTTCTTGCAGCTGCTTGTCTATCTGCACCTCCTATCAAGACAAAAAGGAACAATTAGAACTTAACTGACAATACTTTTTGAAGTCACCATAGAATGCACAAAATTAGCCAGTAGTGCAGCCAATCTTGAGTATATTTGTGACAACTGGGTCATTTCAGACCCTCTAGAGGGGAAAAACAAGCTCCATGGTGACAATATTGCCTCAGGGGATTTTCCTGGAAGTGGTCCTTTTTTCACTACCAATATAACTTCAGATAATCACAGTTATTCCGCAGTGATGAAGGTTGGCAGTATACTTATCTTAGTGCATAAATATGATGCTGTGAATAATGCCAAAATCATGCTACGGAACTAGTGTGCAGCAGCCATATTGCGGTCTCTTGTCTACATATTCACCCAACACAGACCTCTGATATGCGAGCTGTCTGTAGAAGTTGCCATTAATAGAGGGCGCAAAGGAAAAACATTAATCATTATTTATCAAAGTATGAAGATCAGACCCGTACATTTCAAATAAGGTAATTATGCTGCAGGGGGGGTTAGTTTAGTATTGGGGGTCATTTTAGGGGTTAAGATAATTGTTAGAGCCAAAACACATCTTTGTGATGTGGTACTGTGCACATTAGTGGCTTTAGAATGTTGCACAACTATTCTTTTTGAATGGAACCCCAATGCATGATGGCAATGCACATCAAGGCACACAGTGATGCATTACTGCGTGTTGTATTACATCATAAAAAATGCTGCATATAAATTTTTGTGCTGTCCCAGCCTATTCAAAATGAATGGGCTATCTTAAAGCAAAGCATGGTGATGGCCGCAAGTTACTTTTCAGGTTAAGTGTAAGTACCGAGTGGGAGGTTAAATGCGTGTGTGCGTTTGTTTGGGGGGGGGGGGGGTATCTTACATTTGTGACCTTAACTGTCTGGCCATTATGATCTGCCTTCAGTGTTTCTGAATCACTGTCAGGCATTCAGCATCTTCAAACCAGATCAGAAATGGCAGCCTCCATGTTTCTCTTGTTCTCTTTGTTAGGCACCTGTTTGATTCTAAAATGCACCCTGATGTGCAGTTTCATGAATCTTCCTGCTTCCAATAAAGTGTGGATTAAACATGCATGTGTTAAAATATGTGCATTTTTAAAAACACAAAACGTATCAATGAGGCTTTAGAAAACCAAAAAGCCATGCACACGCCTTGGAAGCTAATGGAGCATTAAAAACACAACCTAATTGGTAGATCTGGATCAGCTAAGCCCTGGCAATTAATGTACCAATAAACTGGGTACCTTTCTCATGCCACAGTTAACAAATGAGCCTTTGCCTGGTTTAGTTGGTCGGTCTAAAACAACTCCCTCTCTGTAATCCGACTCTTCATCTATTCTCATATGGTGAGGGCTGTCCAGGGGGTTCAAGAGACCTGAAACAGTCCAGCAAAAATCAGAAATTAGACAGGTGTCACTCAAACTCAGTCATCTTATCACTCAAGTCATTGCGCAGTTACCTGCAAACTGCAAGTCTGGATGTTTGGGAAAGAAAGATTTTCTTAGATATCTGGAAATGTGTAAAACAGGACAAATTACTGCAAATAAATTTTAATGTCTAATTAATATATCTTCCCTATAAACTGCAATACGATCACAATATAATAGAGGGTATTTCGGGTTGTAGTAGCCATAACAGTGTGATGTGAAAGAATAGACATATTTTTCCTTTTTAATTCAATTATAAAGCCCCTGAGGTGGGGCGTTTGATTTCCCACAGGAAATGGCCAACCTATGGCTCCTCTACTGGTTAGCAATGACAAATATGCATGTTTGTGCTAAGCAC
Organism: Staurois parvus; assembly: GCF_062004578.1. Taxonomy (NCBI): domain Eukaryota; kingdom Metazoa; phylum Chordata; class Amphibia; order Anura; family Ranidae; genus Staurois; species Staurois parvus. Next base: position 9,169,731 of record NW_028317864.1, read on the forward strand.
AAAAGAAGCCACAATCAAGTAACTCTAGTGCCAGCCTACAACTACCCCCTCCCCTCCATTGAGGCTGTACCATAAAGTGTAAAAATGTGCCCATTACAGTGCCCCAGGATTTGTATATACATGTCCCCTTGGCTGCTTGCACTTTATTCCCACAGACAGTTTAGGTGACAGGTGCACTTTAAAAAAGAAATACTCACTGAGGACACTCTAGATACTGGAGTATTCTTGCTAGCTGCACACAGGCCTGTCCTTTCTTCCCCACACCCTCAAAGTTCCCCTCCACGCTCCTATGAAATAAAAAGAAACATTGGGCAAGGAAGCAGCACAGGCACACAGGATACACACCAGTATGGAAAATATACAGCACATACTTTGACCCTTCTCCAGTCTCATCGAATATCACAATCTCATCCACACAGAAGATGGTACAGGCACGCGCTATCTGTCCAGCCAGGTATGTCCGTAGCTCTGGTGACTGGGCATTGTCCATAATGGATCCTGGTAAGGCCACACTGAGTGTGTATTGACGACCTGTGGAAAAAGCAAGTTCAGGACTGCCAATCACAGGCAAAGATGCAAGTGTAAATAACAACATATGCTAATTAATCTTAACAGCAAGGATGAAAGACGGATGTCCACTGAGTTCCAAACACTGCAAAAAAAATAAAATATATCTCTGAACTGGATGGAGTAGGGAAAGAACCACTGCTAGGTATTTATTGCTGGCTGTGCCTCAGCTGGAAAGATTCCTTCTATCTGTCCTGTGACATTTGTTACGGACACAGAAAGCGATGGGAAATGCAAAATTTCACAGCTGTTTCTAAAACAAGATGTAACAATAAATCTTTCAATTGGGGCACCCACTTTGGTGTCAACTGTCTTAGAGGGGAATTCATCTCATTTTGTACAGATTTACTTTCACTCCCTGTTGTGTTTATGGGGCAGGAAGGGAAGAGAAATCTCCCCAACTGAACACAGACAACAAAAACATAAGCTGACATGAATTTTGACCTGTCCCCACTCTATCCAAACCTATATAAAAAAAAAAACCCAGTTAGACTTACCAGTAACTCCTTTTTAATAAGTCTTACAGGACAGACCCCTTGAGACATAGAGCTCCTCCCTCCGGGACAGGAAACACGCAAGCATAGCACTTTAAAAGGCGGACCTGGTCCTGCTGGAACTACCTAATTGTGCCCCTATTGCGACATCGACGCTTCTATGGCTTCCCCCTGTCATTTGCCCTATTTTGCTCCCAATTATTAACAACCCTCTCTTTACACCAGGTTTAGATCAACCAAGGGCGTTTTCTTGGTGGGTGGCCTATGGTTTGTCGCAGGTGCGACACTTTTTGACTTGTCGGTCCTTCCCCACTTTGAATTCTCTTCGGGAGTCATGGAATGTTCCTCCAGCTGAATTTTTTCATTACCTTCAATTGCGGCATTGGCTGACCTCACTGCGGGGCACTTCCGCTTTCCCGTACCAGAAATCTGTCTTTGAACTGCTTTGCCAACAGCGTCTGGGCGCCCTGGGCCTTATTTCCCTTCTTTATGCAGCTTTGAACAGATGCTCGACACATACTTCTCTATCATATGTCGCTCAGTGGGAGCGCGACCTGGGGGCAGTCGTGGATCTGGAGGACTGGAATAGGGCCTGGTCGCTTATAGCTAAATGTTCATTTAATATGACCACGCTGGAGGCGGCATACAAAGTATTGTTTTGTTGATATTGGGTTCCGGCTCGTTTGGCCCAGGCAAACCCTGCCTGCAGTGATCGATGCTTTTGGGGTTGTGGCCACCGTGGCGATGTATTGCATATCTGGTGGTCATGCCCAAGACTATTTCGTTTTTGGTCTTGTGTGTTTGGCCTCCTTTTCATCTTGTTCCATCTCTCCATACACCGAGATGCTTGGTACGCTTTGCTTCATTGTACCATACCGGGCCTCTTGGCTCACCAGCAGAAGTTGGGTTCCTGTTTGTTTTTGTCGGCCACTAGAACAATTGCTCAGGCCTGGAAGACCCCGTTTGTCCCTCTTCAGGGGTGCGGGACCGTATGACCACTATGATGCTCAATGAACAGATATCGAGTATCTGTAACGACTCCCAACGGAAGCAGTGGTTGCAATATGCCTTTCCCAAGCTCCCCCCGGCTAGTCTGGGGTTGTGATGTTGCTCGGTATTGGTGTTCTCGGACCCCTTCTGTTGGTCTTGTTATCTTTTTCCTTTTGTACGCCTCTTTCCTTTTCTTTTTCTGTTTGTTTTTGGTGTGGGGCAGTGGATAGCTGCCTTTAGTTACTGTCGGTGTTATACTAATGTTTTTGTCATTTATGTGCCATTGATAGCCCCTGCGTGGGCACACTTTTTGCTCTGTTGGTGTTAGAGCACTGTTTTTTTTTTATGTGCAATTGATAGCCCCTGCGTGGACGTGTTTTGTTGCTCCTGTCTTAAACTGTTTATAAATTAATAAAAACATTGAAATACAAAAGGCGGACCTCAAGGCCTCCCTCTTCAGACACTAAAAGACATTATCATTTATGAATAAATATATATTACCGTACAACCTTAGGGTGGGAAATCCCGGCTGTCCTGGAAGACTTATAGAAAAGGAGTTACCAGTAAGTCTAACTCTGGTTTCCTCAAAACGTCTTCTTCCAGGACAGCCCCCTTGAGACAATAATTAAGAACCTACCCACTAGGGCGGGGTTACTGCCTGGAGGACTTTGCGCCCAAATGCCTGATCTTCGCTAGAGAGCAGATCCAGGTGATAATGCTTCACAAAAGGTAGAAAAGCTGGACCAGGTGGCCTCCTGTTCTGGCGAAGCACTGGCTCTCTCTGCCCAGGATGCTGACCAGGATCTGGTTGAGTGTACATTAACAAACGGGGGGAGGAATTTCTAATAAATTATACGATTCGGCGATAGCCATCCTAATCCATCTAGCTATGGTGGATTTGGAAGCCTTGGAACCCTTCCGCTCCCCTGCAAAAAGAACAAAAAGAGAATCCGAATTTCTGAATTCTCCGGATCTACTAAGACCAAAAGGCTCCTTCTAACATCCAATAAACTTAATCTTTCCTCCTCGCTTGTGGGAGCAGAACAGAAGGTCGGCAACAATTATATCCTGAGACCTATGAAAGGAGGAGGAAACCTTGGAAAGAAACCCAGGATCTGTTTTGAGCACAATTCTATCCTCAAAAACTGTCAAAAAGGGCTCCCTAATGGAAAGCGCCTGCACTTCACTCACCCTACGGGCCGATGTGATTGCTACCAACAAAACAGTTTTTAGAGTTAAAAACTTTATTGAAGATTTCTCCAGAGGTTCAAAGGGACAAAGCTTTTAGAACCAAAGACAGATCCCAAACTGGACAGGATCTGACCGCTGTCGGCCTGGACTTGGGAAGAGCCCTGTAAAAATCTGTTATAAAGGGATCTTGCTGGAGAGGGACCTGAAGGAAAACACTAAGGGCAGAGGCCTGCACTTTTAAAGTGTTAACTGAAAGACCCTGATCTGCCTCATCCTCAAAGAAATCGAACACTGCTAGGATATCTGGAGGGGTCTGACCCTTACCCAACAGCCAGGATTTGAATTTTTTCCAAACCTTAGTATAAATAGCCCTGGTAACTGGTTTATGGCAGTTCACCAAAGATCTTATTACTATGTCAGAAAACCCCTGAGTTGTTCTTCAGTAGCCACGCTGCCAACCTCAAGGTTCTTACCTGAGGGAGTAGCACCGGACCCTGAGAAACCAGATCTTCCCTCTCTGAAAGGGGGAACGGGGGAACCGAGGCCAGGCTCCAAAGCACAGAAAACCATGGCCTCTTTGGCGCAAATGGGGCCACCAGAATGAGGTTTGTCTTTTCTAACAGAAACTTCTGCAGGACTGATGGGATAAGCCTCACTGGAGGAAACGCATAACAGAGATTGAGTTCTCACGTGCTGGCGAATGCATCTACACCCAAAGCCTGATCTCGCGGATTTAAGGAGAAAAACCGTTTGACTTTCCTGTTTTCAGGGGAAGCAAAGAGATCGTCCTGAGAGTGATGGTCGCAAACACTTCCTGGTTGAGAGACCATTTTTATCGTGTTTGACTGGATGGCGACTTGGGAAGTCCGTTAGGGAATTCTGCGCTCCTTTCAGATGGATGGCAGATATTGAAAGCAAGTTTTGCTTGGCCCAAGATAGAATGCTGTCCGCGATTGCTTGAAGAGGAGGGCTTCGTGTACCCCCCTGCTTGTTGATGTATACCACCGTAGCCATATTGTCTGAACAGATCTGCAGGTGACAAACTATTAGATCTGCCTGAAAGGCATCCAACGCTAGCTGGACTACCAGAAGCGCTCTCTGATTTGAGGATCTCTGAGATTCCTCCACAGACCATGACCCCTGGGCCACTCTGTCGCCTACATGGGCTCCCCAACCAAAGCTGCTGGCATCAGTCATAATGATAACCGGACAAGGTGTGTTCCACTCCAGACCTTTGGCTAGAATGTGTTGCTTCCACCACCACCAAAGGGATCTCTTGACCCTGGAAGGGAGCCAGACTGCCAGATCCAAAGCAGATCTGTCCCCATTCCAAACCCTCAGAAGAAAGGCCTGCAGTGCCTACTGGTGGAATCTATCCTGAGAAACTTTTCTTGTGGAAGAAAGATCTCTCTACCGAGGAAATCTCGTACCCCAGATAGTTAACTCTCCGGGAGGGAGTTCAGCATGACTTGTCCCTGCTTATGAGCCACCCCAGACTCTGAAGAAAGTCCTGTGCAACCCACAGATCCCCTGTCAACTGTTGGTGAGACCTGGCCACGAAGAGGAGATCGTCCAGATAGGGAACGATCGTAATAGACCTCATTCTCAGGGGAGCGAAGGCCTCTGCGATCTCCTTTGTAAAAATTCTTGGTGCTTAGGCCAGACCGAAAGGTAGAGCCCGACACTGCCAGTGGTGGATCTCTGAACCCATCCTTACCGCTATTCTTAGGTATTTCTGACAAGCATGTTGAATGGGAAAGTGAAGATAAGCATCCCTCTAATCCAGCGTAGCTATGAAACAATCCAGGTAAAGGATGTTCCTTACAGAGAAGATTGATTCCATCCTGAAGTGTTTGTACCCTAGAGACTGATTGAGAGGGCAAGGGTTTAGGATAAGGCGAAACTTGCCCGAGGGCTTTTTCACTACAAAAACATGGGACTAATACCCCCTCCCCTGCTCGTTCCGGGGAATTCGAGTAAGGACCTGCTGATCTACCAGGTCTCCAATTAGGCCACACAGAGCCTGTACATTTTTCTGATCCTTGGGGAGATTGATTACCAAATACCTGACGGGGGGACTGGAGTCGAACTCCAACCTGTACCCCTTTCCTATCAGGTCCAGAATGTAGGGATTCAAGGAGATTGAAGCCCACTGAGGGAGAAAGGTCCCCAGTCTTCCTCCCACTGGGACGCTCAAGTCATTGAGACTTGGCGGAGCCCTGAGAAGGATTGAATAGGATCCCCGTCTTACCTTGTTTTTGTGCCCTGTCCAATGTTTCTTGGGCTGAACATCCTTAATTTGCTGGACCTGCGTCTTTTGATGAAAACCCCTCCTAAAGATCTCTTCTTACTCTCTGGAAATGCCCTCTTTTTATCAGCCGTAAGCTCCAGAGCCTCCTCGAGACCTGAACTGAAAAAGTTACCGCCAGTAAAGGGTAAGGCACAAAGACTCAGTTTGGATGCTGAATCCCCTGGCCAAGTCTTTAATCATAATGCCCTTCTAGCTGAATTCACCAGGGCAGAAGTTCTCGCGGCTAGCTTAACTGATTAGGTCGAGGCATCCTCAAGGAAACCTACTGCTTTAAACAGCAAAGGAAAGGATTTTAGAATTTGCTACCTAGAAGTCCCTGCCAAGAGATACGTCTGTAACTGGGTAAGCCAGAATTCCAAATTTCTGCCGACACAGGTGGTCAATAAAGCCGGCTTAAAGTGAATAGAGGTGGAATCCCAGGCCCTCCGGAGTAAGATGTCTCCTCTTTTATCCATAAGATCCTTTAGGGCCCCCATGTCTTCAAATGCCAAGTCCATCTTTTTAGAGACTTCAGATAAGAGGGCATCCAACTTTGGAATCTTGTTCCATGGCTTGGATCAGTCATCCTCAAAATGAAATCTTTTAAGGTTACCAGATAAAAAGGGCTTCCTTTCAGGGTTTTCCCATTCCAGCTTAATGGTATCAACCAGGGAGCTATGGACTAGAAAGACCCTATTCTTTTTAGCATGTAGACCCTAATACATAAGATCATGCTTAGGCAGACATACCTCCTCCTCCTCGATCTCTAAGGTTTCATAGAGCCTTAAGGAGGTCGTCTACATCATCAAGGGCACATTTTACCTGGAACCTCTGGAGGAGCAAGCTTCACTGTTGTCGTCCTCTGAGCCTGAACCTGCATGTGAGGAAGCAAGGGACCTAGGATCCTCTTCCGTGTCCTCCTCCCTTCTCAATGCTTCCGATACCACTGTACCAGCCGACTGGCTCCAAGGCCCCAGCGGTGTCTGCATTCTATCCAGCAGGGATCTAAAGTACTGAAATGTAGTTGTCGTATCATCCTTAATGGAGGTAAGAACTCTATGGCAGGCTGTAAATGACTCACCCTTAACTAGGCTATGCACACAATTGCAGCATAAGGGCTTTTCCCAAACTGAACCCAATTTTGCCGCACAAACTGCACACTTCTTCTTCTTAGGGGCCTGACTCGATGTCTTGTCCTGGGTTTTAACCTACAACAAGCAAGAAACAATACAGAAAATAATCAGCCCAGGGTCCTCATCCAAACACCACTGTGCTGAGGGAGAAAAACGGAAGTGTGCCCCACCGTCACCTGTGACTCAGAGACTGGGGAAAAGAAAACCACCTCCAGGAATTAACAAGAGGGAACCACAAGTCCCCAAGCCTACCTGAGAGGAGTCGGTGCCTGAGGAAACGGGGTCCGTTTGCTGAGAGAGGCCAGTGTCTTCCATCCTGTCCCTTGTGGTGTGGTAGCCACAGCCTCTGCTGGGTATCCCACCATACCGGGTGCCCAAGCCTGATGTCTGTGCCACTCTGAAGACTGCAACCACGAGTCTCCCGGCGCCCGCAGATGACATCACCGTGACCGGAACTGCCGATGCTTGGAGCGCAGCTGCTCCGCCTCCCGGAAATCGCGAATGCCCGGCAGTCTCTCTGCCTCCAACACCGCTGTGCTGCACCTTGGAGGCCGCCGCCAGGGGTGAACCAAACCCCCCCGGGGTTGCACCGCCCGCGCCGAGGAGGGAGTGGGGGGCAGTCGCAAAAGCCTGATCATCGGTGGTCCTCCTCCTCTGAGAACTGGAAGATCACCAGGAATGCAGCCCCACTCTGCAGACATGGAGGGATTGCGTCAGGCAAGAGGAGGTACTGTACCCAAAAAAAAACAGGAGCCACCAGCACCCCCCTTGAGCCTAGTGATCCAAAAACAGGTTCCTTTGAACTGTACCCGTCCTTCCAGAGGAAAACAAAAAACTGAAGACGAAGGCCTGGAAGTCCGCCTTTTAAAGTGCTATGCTTACGTGTTTCCTGTCCCGGATGGAGGAGCTTTACCTCTCAAGAGGGCTGTGCTAGAAGACGGTTTGAGAAAATTAGGCTTCAGGTACACTCAAGAAAATTCGCACTTGCCAAAACATCATAAGTGGACCAGACAAAATGCTAATGCTAACAAGGCAACTTTTAAATGCTTTCATTCATTCACCTGTCCTCCATTCATAGACTGCTGTTCATTCAAGAAAGCTAAAGTACAGTTTCTATGAACACAGAAGGGGACAGAAAGGGCAGATAGACAGCACACTTGACAAGAGCCTGTGACAGGTCTTTCAATTCTGTTAACCCCCTGCAACCATAGTTTTCTGGTAATGCAGGGGGTTATTTCAGAGTTGAGGGACCTGTCACAGAAGCAAGGTAACTTTGGAATTCAACTATGACAACCAGAACCAGCACAAGGGACAGTTCTCATTAAATGTAAGTACCATCTCTAGTGCTGATTAAAAATACCTTAAAACCTAAGCTTTAAATACAGTAAATAAAACAAACAAACTGAGATAGTGGGCAAATACAAATGTGGTTATTTTGAAGTGAACCTGTATTTGTCTGGACTATGTGGCAAAGTAGCAAGTTCACTGACCCAGCTCATTAAAAAGTTTTGGGGTTGGGGCAACATAGGAACCTCTACCTGGCTTTCCACAGCGCAGTGCTGGAAGAAGGAGGGCCAGTTGGCTGGTCTAAAACAAGCTGTTATGTTGCCTAGTCCACTGCAAAGAAAGCACCACAACATAAAACATATACATGTAGTGATAAATCTGATACCTTCCAATCTTCTCTGGAGGATTTTGTTAGGCCATCATAAAACACATACCATTTTCTGTCTTTCTCTTCTCTTTTTCTTGTGCTTGTTTCTCTGCTTCTAGCTTCTGCAGTTGAGCTTTTTCTAACTGTCTCAGCAATTTCTCCTCTCTCCATTTTTTCCGCTGTTCTTTTCCTATAAGGGACATCAACAATGGAATTATTTTCAAGAGAATGACAGCCTGAAACACAAATAGTCAGAAGCAACACATTCGTGTACATTCTTACGTTTCACTCTCTCATTTCTCCAATCTATCTTCTTGTCAGATCCCTGAAAAAAAAAAAGGTGGAGGCCCATAAAATTAAACAGAAATGTTCTGGAGAAATGAACACAATTACAGGGTGCTACAGATCTATGACTTTATATCTAGTTAGTTACATATCTATGACTTTATATCTAGTTAGTTACAGATCTATGACTTTATATCTAGTTAGTTACAGATCTATGACTTTGTATATAGCTAGTTACAGATCTATGACATGTGAAGCAAAGTACAATCACTGTGCAGCACTACTACACAGAAGGCATAGAGCTGATTCACACATGTGCAGTGCGGTTTGAAGTTCAGGTTTCACAGCTAATTGATACAGTAGTTGTTCACAGGTTCAGGACAGGATTAGCTCAGGATCTTACCCTGTTCACACATATACAGTTTAGAAATGGTTCCCATAGAAGTCAATAGCCTGTAATCTGAACCTGAACCGGACCATACTGCTCAGAAATCAGACATGACTGTTTTTAAAACCGCACTGAATCCGCACCGCCAGTGCACTGAACATATATAAACAGGCACCATAGGAAGCAAAGTTATTTCACATGTCATGCGGATTGGATGTGGTTCACACCACACATACAGTTGTGTTCAAAATAATAGCAGTCAGACATCACTAACCGGATCAATCACTGTTTTTGGTAGAAATTATATTTCTACATGACAAATAATTTACTAGCAGGTGTAGTAGAGTAATAGAAATCCAACAGACCCAACATTCATGACATGCATGCTGCTGATTCTGTGTAATTGAATCACTAATTGAAAGGGGCATGTTCAAAATAATAGCAGTGTGGAGTTCTATTAGTGAGGTCATTCATTCTTTGAAAAACAGGTGGCAATTATTGCCCTTATTTAAGGAAGGAAGGCAGCAAATGTTGTACATGCTGGTTACAGTGCATTTCTCTCTGAAATTCTGAGGAAAATGGGTTGTTCCAGACATTGTTCAGAAGAACAGCGTACCTTGATTAAAACGTTGATTGGAGAGGGGAAACATATAAAGATGTGCAGAAAATGATAGGCTGCTCAGCTAAATGCTTTAAAATGGCAACCAAAACCTGAAAGACGTGGAAGAAAGCGAAAAACTGAATGGATAGAAGAATAGCCAAAATGGCGCGGACTCAGCCAACAATCAGCTCCAGGAAGATCAAAGAAGGTGTAAAGTTCCCTGTGAGGACTGTTACAATTAGAAGACGCCTATGTGAAGCCAAGCTATCTGCAAGAAGCCCCCGCAAAGTCCCACTGTTGAAAAAAAAGACGTGCTGAAGAGGTTACAATGTGCTAAAGAGCACATTGACTGGCCTAAAGAGAAATGGCGCAACATTTTGTGGACTGATGAAAGTAAGATTGTTCTTTTTGGGTCTAGTGGGTGGAGACAGTTTGTCAGACGACCCCCAAACACTGAATTCAAGCCACAGTACACTGTGAAGACATTGAAGCATGGTGGTGCAAGCATCATGATATGGGGATGTTTCTCATACTGCGGTGTTGGGCCTATTTATCGCATACCAGGGATCATGGATCAGTTTGAATACATCAGAATACTTGAAGAGGTCATGCTGCCTTATGCTGAAGAGGAAATGCCCTTGAAATGGGTGTTCCAACAAGACAACGACCCCAAACACACCAGTAAACGTGCAACATCTTGGTTCCAGACCAACAAGATTGACGTTATGGAGTGGCCAGCCCAATCCCCGGATCTTAATCCAATAGAAAACTTGAGGGGTGACATCAAAAATGCAGTTTCTGAGGCAAAACCAAGAAATAGAGAAGAACTGTGGAATGTAGTCCAATCATCCTGGGCTGGAATACCTGATCACAGGTGCCAGAAGTTGGGTGACTCCATGCAACACAGATGTACGGCAGTTCTCAGAAACAGTGCGACTACAACCAAATATTCATTAAGTGATTCAAAGGAAAGCAAAATCTTCAAATATTTTTCAGTTTATATAGTGAATGTTTGAGTTTGTAAAGAAGAATACAAACACTGCTATTCTTTTGAGTCTAATATTCACTTTTCTCCAATTTGTTTAGAGGAACAACACAAATTTGATCTATTTTTCTTCATGTCTTGATTTGGAATAGAATGTATAGTGTTCCCAATGCATTTGTGTGGATGGAAATAAAAGCTATTAGAAGGATTTTGAGCTTTATTCACTTTTTTCAACACACTGCTATTATTTTGAACACAACTGTATATGTGAACGGGCACTTAGTGACACCATTGGCTCTTCACTGCATCAGGTTCAATCCATTTGTTCTGGCCCTACCCCAAAACTCAAACCAAGGCCAGAGAAATATCTCAAAATTCAAAGATTTTATCTTACCAAGATATAAGGAAACAGGGTTAAAATCTACAGCATTATTTAAATTGTAGTAGGGTTCTACATGTGAAACTCCCCATAAAGCTAGAGGTAACCATGTCTTCTCTAAGTGGTAATGTTATTCATTGCACATCCAACTCTTTGTATGATCTCTTTGAACAACCATTCTGGGGACAAATATTGTTGTGCAAGATGTGAGCAAGTTGTTTGGAAGCCCAGATCCTGGATCTAAAGAATCAACTGGCAACACTGCAAAGCATTAACCAGTTGGAGAGGAGCAATAGCATTCAATGCCAAGCTGCAACTAACAAAGCATGCAAAACACTAATGGATTAACAAAAACATACATTAAAGATCAATAAATCTAGCACACTAGTTCAGCCTCATCTTGAAAATGCAGATCAGATTTGGTTACCAATCCTCAGGAAAGTCGTTGTTGAATTAGAAAGAGTTCAGTGAAGAGCAACAAAATAAATAAGGTGGATGGAGGGGCTCAGCTATGAGGATCAATTACATTGATTATTTATTCACTCAAGAGAAGAGTATTGGGGGAGGATAATTACAATGTGCAACTATATCAAAGATAACTTTGATAACTGTAATAAAAGGTTTTGGTGGCTGCAGCAACACAGAGGAAACTGGTAAAGTTACCAAAAAAATAAAAATAAAATGAAAAGGTGAGCACCCTACACCCTACCCTCAGTCCTCCTATACTTACCTTTGGGGATGCTGAGTTGTCAGCGTCCCCGCAGCCGGTCCAGAGATTTGAGATTCCTGCTCTTTTCTCTCTTATCCGTGCAGTGACCAGAGTGATTCACTGTGATGGTGCTGACCAATTAAAATGAATCTGGTCCATCCTGGAAATGCTGCACAGAGAAAAGGGAGAAGAGTGGGTATTTTAAATGTCTGGATTGCTGGACCAGCTGCATGGGCCATGACAGTTCACCATCCCCAAAGGTAAATAGAGCAGGGACCCTGGAGTGGGGAGGGTGTAGGGCAGGGGTCTGCAACCTTTAAGACATAAAGAGCCACTTGGACCCGTTTCCGAGAGGGAAAAAAAGACTGGGAGCCGCAAAACCATTGCAACATTTAAAACAAATCCGACACTGCATATATTGCGAAAAGCGCTCTGGTCATGAAGGGGGTTTAAGGGCCCAGTAAGCAAAGGGTTAACCAGGGCCACAGTGTATCGTCATAATCACAATCATAGCCTTAGGTCAGTGGTGGGCAACCTTTTTTTTCAACTGAGCCAAATCTCGCCAAAACCACGATTGAAATTTATTTTGAGAGAAACATTTTTAAAACTGAAAATACATCCCCCATATAGTAATTCATCCCCCATAGTAATTCATCCCCCATATAGCAATTCATCCCCCCTATAGTAATTCATCCCCCCATAGTAATTCATCCCCCCATAGTAATTCACCCCCCATATAGTAATTCATCCCCCATATAGTAATTCATCCCCCATATAGTAATTCATCCCCCATATAGTAATTCATCCCCCATAGTAATTAATTCATCCCCCATAGTAATTCATCCCCCATATAGTAATTCATCCCCCATATAGTAATACATCCCCCATATAGTAATTCATCCCCCCTATAGTATTTCATCCCCCCTATAGTAATTCATCCCCCCTATAGTAATTCATCCCCCATATAGTAATACATCCCCCATATAGTAATACATCCCCCATATAGTAATTCATCCCCCATATAGTAATTCATCCCCCATAGTAATTCATCCCCCATATAGTAATTCATCCCCCATAGTAATTCATCCCCCCTATAGTAATTCATTCCCCCTGTGTCAATTCACTTACCTTTGCTCCGCGCGTTCCTCTAGCTGTGTTCCCGCGCCGTTCTGGTCTTCAGGGCAGACTGTGAGAGGAGAGGAGTTCGTCACGCTGCCCCGCCTACATCCTGACAGCCAATGTTTGGAGGAGGGAGCGGGCGCCCGCCACATAGAAGAGCTGCATTAAAAGAGCCGCGGCTTGCCGACCCTATTGCCTGTCACCTGGTGGGCAGTGTGCTCCGGAGCCGCAGGAAAGGTGAAAAAGAGCCGCGGGTTGCCGACACCCGGTGTAGGGTGTTAGTTCACCTTTACTTATTACTGTAAAGGTGAACTAACACGTTAAGAGCTGGCTCACACTATAGAAATGCAGTCCAGATGCGTTTCCACATGCGTGTTTTTGATGCGTTCCAGTGCATTCTTGATGAGTTTTTTACATGGTTCAGTGCGTTTTTTATGCAATCCTGTCCATTTTTTCGCCATCTCTTTTTCCTCAATTTAAATAGGGATATGGGCGTTCCAGTACGTTTAACTGCGTTCCAGTACAGTTCTGTGCAGAAAAAAATGCACCATGTACTTTTTTTTTCTGCAACCGAAACGCACTGGAACTGCAAGCACTGATGTGAGCTATAACATTGACAAACATATAACCTATTTTCTTTGGATGCAAAAAAACAAAACAAATGAAAAGCATATAGTGTGAACTGACCCTAAGGCAGTGTTTCTCAACTCTAGTCCTCATGGACCCCCAACAGGTCATGTTTTCAGGATTTCCATTATTTTGCACAGGTGATTTGATCAGTTTCACTGCCTTAGTAATTACCACAGCTGTTTCATCTGAGGGAAATCCTGAAAACATGACCTGTTGGGGGTCCATGAGGACTGGAGTTGAGAAACACTGCCCTAAGGGATAACGAAAGTCAAAACTTTAGAACTCCAGTCATGTGTTTATTGCTGTCTTTAGGGAGATACACCCTCTAGTAATAAAGGGAAAATCTTCTAATGGGTACACTAGTTTGGGGACAACTAGAGATTTCCTCACTTTGGAGGGTTTCCCTCTCCCTTACACTTGGTGTATTAACCTCTATCCAGTCCCTGTATAGTCACAGAGAATCATGTAGAGCTTAGACTGGAACAGGAGGAAACAGCATCAAGAGCCAATTAGTACTTTGTTTTTGTTATTTAAAGAAAGGCAGGGGTATACAAATACTGTACTATGTGTATACATCTTTTATACATATCAGGGTTGGCTTAGTAAAACTGGAGCGTGCATAGCCCTGCACAGCAGTGGTTTTTTAAATTGTGATAGCTATCGAGAAGAAGATCCCCCCGGTAGCTGTCACATCTAGTCTGGTGAGGATTCCTGCAGTTAGCTGCGAGTGGCAGCCCCATTGAAAGGAATAGGAGGCACCTGGCTCTTGCAGCTAATTGTGCCGGCTAATGCTGTCATCACACATGAACGATCGGCCCTGGACGCTGACTGCCTACATGTGAGTGTGCGTGATTAGCTGCAAGATCTGGCAGCCTCCCATTGCTTTCAATGGAGCTGCCTACTTGCAGGTAATTGCAGGAACCCCCCTGAGGTTCTCAAAAATAATTGCAGCCAGCGTGCATTCGCAAGTGTGAATACCCCCCTATTTAGCAGCAGTACTGATAAGTCATGTGTACTGCCCTGCCAGGCCACAAATTGATCCTCTGTCAGGTAAATCAGCTCCCATATGTGTATTTCTTATCTGGTGGTTCCCCTGGAGTTCAGCTTTAGGCAGGCCATACATTATACAATTTTCTTGAGATTTTTGCTTTAGATTTACCAAAAACCAAATAATAGGAGGTCAAACCTAACAACACTTTCAATTGTATTCAAGTAGGCAGACTCTTGTACTACATAGTTGAAGGTAAATCTAAAGGAAATTGGGGAGAAATTGGGACAGAAAATTGTATAGTGTATGGCCAGCCTTAGGGTCAGTTCACACCACATGCGTTTCAGTGTGTTTTCTTTCTGCATCCAAAACACATAGAAAGTAGGTTATATGGTTGTCAATGGCATAGTTCACATCAGTGCTTGCAGTTCCACTGCTTTCCGGTTCCAGAAAACTAGAACATGCTGCATTTTTTCAGAACAGAACTGTACTGAAACATGGTAAAACGCACTAGGAAACAGGAAAAAAGCATCTGACATGCATCCAGAAACACATCAGAAAGCATAAAAAAAGGGCATGCAGAAATGCATCTGAAGGAAAATTTTGTAGTGTGAACTAGCCCTTAAAGGATAGGTTCAGCTTTTAGGGCCAGATCACACTACATGCGTTTCAGCTGTTTTTTTTTCTGCATCCAAAACACACAGAAAGTAGGTTATATGGTTGTCAATGGCATAGTTCACATCAGTGCTTGCAGTTCCAGTGTGTTCCGGGTGCAGAATAAAAAAAAGTAGAACAGGCTGCATATTTCCAGCACAGAACTGCACTGGAACGCAATAAAAGCCATCAAAAACGCACTGGAACACACATGTCCCTATTTAAATTGAAGAAAAAGAGAGGGGAAAAAATGAACCGTAACTCATCAAAAATGCACTGGAATGTGCCAAACACGTGCATGAGGAAACGCATCTGGACAGCATTTCTATAGTGTGAACTGGCCCTTAATAAAAAATAATTAATGCATTTTTTTTAAAATGTGCATATACTATTTATATCTGCAGGAGCCTGTAAAGCATTACACCAGCGATCAGCAGATTGATGGTGCTATCCAGCTCTTCTGCAGATCTGTTACAGATCTGCACAGGAAGATTGAATGAACTACTACAGCGCTCCACAGCTCCGTCTTAGTTCAGTGAGGACTACAAGCCCACAGCGCTAAGGCTGTCAGGACTTGTAGTCTCTCATTCACAAAACACAGTGAATGAGCGATGATAGTGGGCGGGCGAGTTTTTTTTTTTTTTTTTTTTTTAAACTTGACAGCTAGCAAGGGGGGTGAAGATCTCCTGCTCGCTGTCAAAGCAGGGAGCAGGGGCTGGTTTGATTGTAACATTTTACACCCTACATATAGGTGAACTTATCCTTTAAAGTGGTTGTGAAGCTCAGACATGAAATATGAACAAAGCATACCCCTCGTACCTTGTACACTCATAACTTCCCGGATACCTCGTACACTCCCTCATCATCTCACTCCTGGACTATTGCAACTCCCTTCTCACTGGCCTACCCAAACAAACGCTCTCCCCACTCCAGTCTATCCTGAACTCAGCGGCTAGACTCATCCACCTCACCAACCGCTTCACATCTGCCAATCCCTTCATTGGCTCCCGATTGCCCAACGCATCAAGTTCAAGCTGCTAACCCTGACCTACAAGGCCATTCACAATGCCGCCCCGAACTACATAACTGACCTGATACCCAGATACTACCCTACCCGTGCCCTCCGCTCCTCACAGGACCTCCTGCTCTCTAGCTCCCTGGTCTCCTCCTCCCACACCCGATTGCAGGACTTCTCCAGGACTTCCCCCATCCTCTGGAACTCCCTACCCCAATCCATCAGACTGTCACCTACCCTCCTCACCTTCAGGCACACCCTGAAAACCCTCCTCTTCAGGGAAGCCTACCCCACCCTCACCTAACACCCGACCTCACCTAACAACTAACCTCCTCCACTCCATCCCCCACAGCCATCTCCTCCTGTACCACCTTCCCCTCCCTCCTAGATTGTAAGCTCGAAAGAGCAGGGCCCTCGAACCCCTCGTGTATTGTATTGTTACGGTCTTGTCTCATGTTCTGTCCCCCTTGCTACTGTACAGCGCTGAGCATACCCTTTGGCGCTATATAAATACTGGATAATAATAATACCCCTCTATAGTGTGTACTTTTCTCAATCCAGAGCACATAGTGTAATTTCTGTCTGCTGCCTTGTTCCCCTACTATCAGCATGAGTCTCTTCTGACAGGTTTTCCTGACATCAAAAGAAAAATGGTGACAGGAGAGGGACCTTCAGCAGATTGACAGCCTCAACTCTGTCCTTGTGTGGAGGGGGTGTGTCCCTTAACTCCAATCAGCTCTCCTCAGTGAGCTCCGCCTCCTTTTTTCTGAACTTTCAGACAAGCTTGATAAATTCTGCACTTTGAATAGCTATAAGGGACAGATGGTTGTAGATAAAGAGGTAAAACCTATGTAGGAGGATTTGTTTAATCTCTGAAGCCAGTTACTTTGCTGGGTATATGGAAGGGGTTAAGGCTTGGCCCACACGTAGCACCTTGTGAATGCTCATCGTTAGGCATGTTTTCACACCATACATATGCGGTAGCCTTTTCATTTCGATAGGCTGTCCTACACGCTGCAAACCCCCCAAAGAAAATCATGGACCTTTATGGGCGGGCGTTGTATTTGGTGTCGTGTCTGGAGTGACGTTAGCAGTGATTGGCTGGACAAAGCGCGGCAGCCATTTTTCGCACACATTCTCAGAAGGCTGAGGTGTGACTGCAGTGAGGAGAATGGGGCGCCATAGGCCGTATTTATAGCCTCAGGACAGGCCTGGCTGTACCCAGAGGTCACCACATACACAGCACAGCCAGTGCATTGTATGGTTCCCTGCAGAGTCAGCCCTGAGCCGAGTACTGTACCCTGCACACATGCCTGGCCTCATGTCTTACCGCCCCGCACACTTTTCCAGGAAGACACTGCCCCCATCTGGCAAGCATAGGGAGGAGTCTCCAGTCACGAGTCTCCCCCGCCACCTTCACAGAGTTTATTCAACTACAACATGCCCTCACCGGCTCCAGCCTTGCTCTCTTCTCCGCCATGTTGCTCCCACGTGGCTCACCCATTTCCGCTTTCCTAGGACTCCCGTAGCAACCAATGCAAACGGGAAGTCAGGCGCAGAGTCATGTGACCACAGCGAGAAGAGAGCCGCCCCTCATCAGGAGGACCTGACAGCCTTATAGGGAGGTGGGCGGGGCTGAGCCAGTACTGGACGGCTGACAAGGAAAGCTGTCTTGTGATTGGCTGTGTGCACCAGGGGGAGGTTCTGCCAGTCAGATTCTTATCTGTGACGAATGATATAAGGGGGTGCAGTGCAAGGATGGAATGATATTGGAGGGGAGAGGCAGTGGAAGAATGGGATGATATAAGGGAGTGCAGTGTGGGGAAGGAATTATATAAGGGGGTGCAGTAGGATGGGATGGTATAAGGCAGTGGTTCTCAACCTTTCTAACGCCGCGACCCCTTAATACAGTTCCTCATGTTGTGGTGACCCCCAACCATAAAATTATTTTCGTTGCTACTTCATAACTGTAATTTTGCAGTAGGAGGAATAGTGCCCCGTCAGTGGGAGGAATAGCGCCCCATCATTGGTGTCAGTGGGAGGAATAGTGCCCCGTCATTGGTGTCAGTGGGAGGAATAGTGCCCCGTCATTGGTGTCAGTGGGAGGAATAGTGCCCCGTCATCGGTGTCAGTGGGAGGAATAGTGCCCCGTCATCGGTGTCAGTGGGAGGAATAGAGCCCCGTCATCGGTGTCAGTGGGAGGAATAGTGCCCCGTCATCGGTGTCAGTGGGAGGAATAGTGTCCCGTCATCGGTGTCAGTGGGAGGAATAGTGCCCCGTCATCGGTGTCAGTGGGAGGAATAGTGCCCCGTCATCGGTGTCAGTGGGAGGAATAGTGCCCCCTTCATCGGTGTCAGTGGGAGGAATAGTGCCCCGTCATCGGTGTCAGTGGGAGGAATAGTGCCCCCTTCATCGGTGTCAGTGGGAGGAATAGTGCCCCGTCATCGGTGTCAGTGGGAGGAATAGTGCCCCCTTCATCGGTGTCAGTGGGAGGAATAGTGCCCCGTCATCGGTGTCAGTGGGAGGAATAGTGCCCCGTCATCGGTGTCAGTGGGAGGAATAGTGCCCCCTTCATTGGTGTCAGTGGGAGGAATAGTGCCCCGTCATTGGTGTCAGTGGGAGGAATAGTGCCCCCTTCATTGGTGTCAGTGGGAGGAATAGTGCCCCGTCATTGGTGTCAGTGGGAGGAATAGTGCCCCGTCATTGGTGTCAGTGGGAGGAATAGTGCCCCGTCATTGGTGTCAGTGGGAGGAATAGTGCCCCGTCATTGGTGTCAGTGGGAGGAATAGTGCCCCGTCATTGGTGTCAGTGGGAGGAATAGTGCCCCGTCATTGGTGTCAGTGGGAGGAATAGTGCCCCATCATCGGTATCAGTGGGAGGAATAGTGCCCCATCATTGGTGTCGGTGGGAGGAATATTGCCCCATCATAGGTGTCAGTGGGAGGAGGAATAGTGTCCCATCATCGGTATCAATGGGAGGAATAGTGCCCCATCATTGGTATCAGTGGGAGGAATAGTGCCCCATCATTGGTGTCAGTGGGGGGAGGAATAGTGCCCCATCATTGGTGTCAGTGGGGGGAGGAATAGTGCCCCATCATAGGTGTCAGTGGGGGGAATAGTGCCCCATCATTGGTATCAGTGGGGGGAGGAATAGTGCCCCATCATAGGTGTCAGTGGGGGGAGGAATAGTGCCCCATCCTTGGTGTCAGTGGGGGGAGGAATAGTGCCCCATCCTTGGTGTCAGTGGGGAGAGGAATAGTGCCCCATCCTTGGTGTCAGTGGGGGGAGGAATAGTGCCCCATCCTTGGTGTCAGTGGGGGAAGGAATACTGCCCCATCCTTGGTGTCAGTGGGGGGAGGAATACTGCCCCATCCTTGGCGTCAGTGGGGGGAGGAATACTGCCCCATCCTTGGTGTCAGTGGGGGGAGGAATACTCCCCCATCCTTGGTGTCAGTGGGGGGAGGAATTGTGCCCCATCCTTGGTGTCAGTGGGGGGAGGAATTGTGCCCCATCCTTGGTGTCAGTGGGGGGAGGAATCGTGCCCCATCCTTGGTGTCAGTGGGGGAGGAATAGTGCCCCATCGTTGGTGTCATTTGGGGGAGGAATAGTGCCCCATCGTTGGTGTCAGTGGGAGGAATAGTGCCCCATTATTGGTATTAGTGACACCAATGATGGGGCACTATTCCCACTGACACCAATGATACTTACCTTGCAGACCCCTGCTCCAGCCTGGGCTCGCTCGCTCGCTCCCTCCCTCTCCCATGGTACCGACACTTACCTGTCAGCTGTCTTCCTTCTCCGGCCGCTCTCCTCCTCTTCACTCGCTCGATCTTCGCGGTGCCGCTCGGCTCCTCCTCTCCAAGCTCCACCTCCTTGCCAGTGATTGGCCGCCTGTGTGCCTCTCCTGAGCTACAGTGCCGGCGGCCAATCACAGGCGAGGATTGATCTCGAGGTGTGTCCAGATGACAGGGGCGGCATGTCATCCCGCCCACACCTGGAGACGGCGGTGGCGGCGAGGAGCGGTGTCTCGGTTCCTAAGACCATCGGAAATATGTGTTTTCCGATGGTCTTAGGCGACCCCTGTGGAAGCGTCGTTCGACCCCCAAAGGGGTCGCGACCCCCAGGTTGAGAACCGCTGGTATAAGGGTTCAGTGGAGGGATGGAATGATATAGGGGGGAGGCAATGGAAGGATGGAATGGTATGGGGGCAGGCAGTGGAAGTATGGGATGATATAAGGGGTGCAGTGGAAGGATGGAATTATATAAGGGGTGGGGGCAGTGGAAGGATGGAATTATATAAGGGGGTGCAGTGAAAGGATGGGATGATATAGGAAGGTGCAGCGGAAGGATGGGATGATATGGGGGAGCAGTGTAATGATAAAAAATTAAATAAGGGGTGCAGTGGAAGAATGGGATGATACAAGGGGGTGCAGTGTAATGCTGCACAATCATGATAAATTAAAGTTGCCCTAGCTTTATGTTAAAGGCATAGTTCACCTATACCAAAAAAAGTGCCTCTGCATGGAAGGGACACCTGTATATAAGAATAAACTGTGAATAATGTCCCTGCTATAAGTATAAGGAGAGCTGGGCCAAGGTCATCACAGAAGGAAGGTGCCCCTATCCCTACAGGAAACCATTGCGCCCAGGGCAGCTGTCCCTACTGCCCACCCCTTGTCCCGGGCCCTGGGTGTTGGCTATTTACGTACCTAATGAAGCCAAACTGGAAAACTCATAGGACATTGTTAAGAGCTGGCTGTTACTGTTCAACCTTCACCAACACAGGAGTGAACTCTTTCTCTGATTTAACCGCTTTCCCAGCACCCTATAGCAGATATACTGTTACAGGGCGACAGGGGTGCACAAAATCATAGTTACATAGTTAGTCTGGCTGAAAAAAGACAAAAGTCCATCCAGTTGAACCATAAAAAAAAAAGTTATAAACCTATACCCACAGTTGATCCAGAAGAAGGGAAAAAACCCAGCAAAGCATGATCCAAAGGGAAAAAAATTCCTTCCTGATCCCCCGAGAGGCAATCTGATATTCCCTGGATCAAAATATATACGTGATTTTGCATTTCCGGGTAGGGGACACGTGCAAGCCGCGCACGCGCCCTACCTGTGCTGCCATTTGCGGCCACGGCTGTCAATCACCGGGTCCTGCCTGGTGATTAACAAGCATCTCCAACAAATAGGAGGACTGTTTTTTTTACGAACAGTTTTCCTCCCTGTCAGCTCGGGCGCACTGCTTTGGATGGTAGTGCACAGCACAGCTATCCAAAGCAGCGTGCTTACAGTTAAGCACACAGACACCGCCCCCTAGTAAAACACTCCCAGCACACAGTTAACCCTTTGATCGCCCCCTCATGTTAACCCCTTCCTGCCCAGTGTTACTAGTACAGTGTCAGTGCTTTTTATTAGCACTGATCACTGTATTGGTGTCACTGGGGATGTCAGTGAAACCAAGTCAGTTCCCCCTAGTGTCAGAATGTCTACCGCAGTCCCGCTATGAGTCACTGATCGCCGCCATTACTAGTAATAAAAAAGGAATTTAAAAAAATCCAGTATCTATACCGCCATTTGTAAACACTTTAACTTTCACATAAACCAATTAATTTACATGTATTGGGATTAATTGTGTGTTGTATATAGTTACATAGTTAGCCTTGCTGAAAAAAGACAAAAGTCCATCCAGTTCAACCATAGAAAAAAAAAAAAAAAAGTTATAATCCTATACCCACAGTTGATCCAGAGGAAGGCAAAAAAACCCCCAGCAAAGCATGATCCAATTTGCTCCTGCTGGGAAAAAATTTCCTTCCTGATCCCCCCGAGAGGCGATCGGATATTCCCTGGATCAACTTTACCTATAAATGTTAGTATCCCATTATATTCTGTGTATCTAAGACAGAATCCAGGTCTTTTATGAAGCAATCCACTGAGCTGGCCAGAACCAACTCTTGAGGGAGTCTATTCCACATTTTCACAGCTCTCACTGTGAAGAAACCTTTCTGTGTTTGGAGATTACATTTCTTGTCCTCCAGATGTAGAGTGCCCCCTTGTCCTCTGTGATGACCTCAGGCTGAATAACTCTACACCGAGTTCACTATGAACCACTGATGTATTTATACATGTTGATCATGTCCCAAATGTAGCAGAATACATTTTGGCCTAACTTTATGATGAAATTTGATTTTTAAATTTTTTTTACTGGACACGTTTAATAGCAAAAATTCAAAAATATTGTTTTTTTTTCTCAAAACTGTCGGACCTTTTTTTTATAGCGCAAAAAATAAAAACCGCACAGGCAATCAAATACCACTGAAAGAAAGCTCAATTCGTGGGGAAAAAGGGACATAAATTTCATTTGGGTGCAGTGTTGCATGACCGCGCAATTGGCAGTTAAAATAATGCAGCAACGTAATGCAAAAAATGGCCTGGTGGGGGGATGGATATCCTCTGGCGGGCAAGTGGCTAAACCTCCTCACATGCAATTTGTCTGCCCTGATGCAGTAGCTTTGAGCTCAGTGTTTGAGAGCTCACTCCTGTGATGGTGGAGGTGACCAGTACCAGCTAGGAGTCTCTTAGTAACATCCTAGGAGTTTTCCAGTCAGGCTTCATGAGGTATGTAATTGTACAAAAATAGAGTAAAGTGCAACAGCGCTAGGTGTCTGATGATTAATTGGATGAATAAATGGATATATAAATAGATGAATAAATTAATTAAATAAGCTGCTGGCATAGAAAGTAAACCTCAAAAAACTTCGGATAGTATGTAATAAAAATATGCAGCGCTCATATGTTAGAAATTAACCTGATCGCATAAATTAAACATAAATTAAGCAAGATTCATGATTAAAATAAAGCATTAGAATATTAAAATATTAAACTTGTGACTTCTGTGGTGCATCCGAGGTTGAGAAACCAGAGGGAAGTTCGTGACTCTTGTGGTGAAAAAACTGAGAATAGCTTGCACTAACCCAGTGTTTCTCAACTCCAGTCCTCATGGACCCCCAACAGGTCATGTTTTCAGGATTTCCATTATTTTGCACAGGTGATTTGATCAGTTTCACTGCCTTAGTAATTACCACAGCTGTTTCATCTGAGGGAAATCCTGAAAACATGACCTGTTGGGGGTCCATGAGGACTGGAAGTGAGAAACACTGCACTAACCAGATGTCTCAGCACATGGAGCATGGAGTAATTAAGACCTACTCCTGGTACTCTGAAAGGAAGCCACTGAAGAGGATGATGTCATCTTATCTCTCGCCACTAGATGTCATGTTCCCAGGACAGCAGGACGGGGATCCCAGAGATATACATCACCCAATGGAGGGATTAATCCAGCAAATCAGTCAGCAACCCACAGAAAGCCAAGAAGAATCGAGCACCTTCAAAAAGCCCGGGCTCCCTCCATAATAAGAGAGCCACAGGCCAGAAGCTTTGATAGTGTAGTATGTATTTATTAGTGCAGTAATTTCAAATGGTAAAACACACATACAAAATTCAAATTGCAGCTAAGTAGTAAATCCAGACAGTTGGGGGGCACCTCCAATGCTGACTGATCTGCTGGATTAATCCCTCCATTGGCTGACCACAGAAGTCTCAAGTTTAATATTTTAATATTCTAATGCTTTATTGTAATCATGAATCTTGCTTAATTTATGTTTAATTTATGCGATCAGGTTAATTTCTAACATATGAGCGCTGCATATTTTTATTACATGTAATTGTACACCTATAGCAAGGACAAGATTCAACTTTGCTTTGTTTTTATCTACCAATGTCTCTTTTCTGCATAGGCAGTTTTTGGTAAAGGTAACCGAATCCATTAAGTGCATACATGCTATGTAATGTGTCAGTGTACCACCGCCAGGTATTAATTACTCCTCACAGAGACCCAGTAGGCTCCACCCACTACAGGAGGGGGCGTAGACAAGACCAGTCACCCTGCACAAGGAGAGAGAGCAGCAGTGACCGGTCTTTATTAACACAGATCTGGCAGCAACGCACAAAGCACACCAAGATCCAATAACACACGATTCTTGTATTTAGATGGTATTTGCAGATCCTGGAGTTCAGCTTTAACACTCCAGTCACACTGATCCGACTATGAAATCGTATGCCTTCTAGTGAAGTCACACGATTTCAAAGTCGGATGTCATTCCAACTTCAAGCATGACTTGCAAGACACAGATGTCTAAGCAAGTGTATAATCCAAACGCATTAAAAATGGCTGTGTGTATAAGTGGGTGCTGCAGCGACCGTCTGCTGGAACCGAACAGAATCAGCAAGCGAGAATGTCACCAGCACACCAAGGATCACCAGGATGGGTCCAAAAGGTTTAATAAACGATCACATAGTTACAGCAAGGCACTGTTTCGGAGTCTCGCGGGACCCCTTCATCAGTCATGTGGTGAGACTCCGAAACGTTGCCTTGCTGTAACTATGTGATCGTTTATTAAGACATTTGGACTCATATTGGTGATCCTCGGTGTGCTGGTGACATTCTCCCTTACAGATGTCTATGCAAGTCGCACCTGAAGCAGTGAATGCACTACTTTAGAAATTGGGGCGGCACCAACCAAGTCAGAATCTCACCGATATGTAATTGTGGACAATAGGGTGTGACTTGCCATGCGACTTTCAACTCGCATGGCAAGGCAAATCGCATGGCAAGTCGCACCCAGTGTGACCGGGGTGTTAGCCGCCCTAGTCAAATGAAAAATGTTGTGTGTTTAGAATGTATATTCAAGATCTCAGATTTTTCGTTTACATGTAGAATATTATTTATCCATTTTCAGCATATTTACCAATTTCCAGTAACACAAAAAAACAAAAGTCAAACAAATACCAAATTTATTGGGACAAACAAAACGTAACAGTTATCAACAGTCTCTGAGGAGTTATTTTCCTGGTCCACTTGGCATCCCAATGCAATGCCAAGGACCAAACACAGATTTAGGAAGGATTACAGAATAAATTGCAAACAATTGTTTTGCAAAAAAAAAAAAAAGTCTATAATGTCTTTTTATTGAAATGAACATTTGAAAGTAGTTTCAAGTAACAAAAATGTGGTCCCACAGTTCATATTGAAAATCTTCCTTTGTGATTGGTGCGTTCGGCGAGGAAGGCATCGGTCATACTGAAGTGACCTTTGGTGTTTCAGCTGCTATATCATTTTTAGTGATTATCAAGTTAGCCCCAAACAAGAGGATTTAACTGGGTATTTCAATACCTTTTAAATGTCCAACAGCTGAGTTGTAAGCATTCCATTTTTAATATGCTGAAGGGGGTCATATTGTCAGGTAACAAAAGGCGCCATCTTCTGTTGCAGTTTCTTATATTATTTGCTTCCTCTTGGATTGTAAGCTCCCAGGATCAGGGCCCTCCTAACCCTCTTGCATTGATCTGTATTGTTGCTGTATTGTCTCCCTTTATATTGTAAAGCGCTGAGCAAACTGTTGGCGCTATATAAATCCTGTATAATAATAATATTAATTTGTATGAAGTCCAATCCTGATTGCAATAAAAAAAAAAAAAGAAAAAGTACTGACCAGCTGCAATACCAGATCACAGCTGCAGGGGGTGTTACAAGCAGAATTTGTAACTTTAGTTCCCAATCCTGGTGACTTGAACTCATCCGCTTTTTTTTTTTTTAGACTTAAAACTAAATTCTTGCTTACCAGCAGCTATTATTGAATTACCAAGAAACCATTTCTGTCCATTGAGAGCATCTTGCCGCTAGGCCTCTCCATCTTTGGCAGTAAACCCTGCTCCTAGGTGTAAGTACCACCCACATCCTGCAAATGGAAGAATTTCAGTGGCCTATACGAGTGCAGTGGCACAGAGGATGGGTTATGCTGGGCTCCATAGTCAGAGAAGTATGGTCCCTAGTGACACAAGAAGATGCTTTTGCAGAATAACCACCTTTGTGGTGTCAGCTCTTCAGCTAGCCATGTTATGAAGGTAAGAAATGTAGGCTTCTTTCACGCAGATGGACTCCACTTTGCACATTGGGGGATCTGTCCACTGATCCCCCACTGAGCAGGTGGATGACAGGTCCATGTCCATTCAGCTTATGCAGAGCGGACATGGACACTATGGGCTCTCAAGTGTAAACGGACCAGCTGTCAGTTTACACCCGACTGCCCTCCGATCCGCCCAGACGGAGGGGAATGGATCCACTCCTGTTTTCTTTTTTCATTTTTTAGCGTAACAGATTGGAGGTAGGCGGGTGTAAACAGACACCAGTCCCTTTTACATCTGCTGCTTCATAGAGGTGAATAGAGGGTCCGATCGGGTCCGCCTAAAAAATGGATCAGACCAATCGTGTAAAAGGGGCCCTATCAATTTTCCCACTCATGCGGATGAACCAATCTCTCCCAGCAGCTATTGTATTCTGACAACAGGCACCTGCAGCTGTCAGAATACCTAAACAGTGATTGCATCTGATTGGTTGCAGCTACTGTGCGGCTGACAGTTTTCCGATTGAAGATTGAAGGATGCCGAGTGGAGGGTGCTAACAGGGCCACACATGGATTGAAGTTCATTCAGTGTATGTCCAGCCTTGCTGGCACATAGATGCCCTCTTGTATGGGATGGCCTTTAATCAGAAAACAACTTTAATAAGAACTAGTCACGTAACAAAGTTCTGAAGTCTGGACTAAATTTTTTTTCCCAAAAAAGGCACAAGTTACCAGTAAGTGCCGCATTTCCCAGATGTGCGTGCTACCAAGGAGTCCACTAGACCCAAACAGAAACCGAACCTTCACCATGCTGACAGCTTTGGTTCCACCAGTCTCACAAATATTCAATGAAGCCTTAGCCATCAAGAAGGAGCTGCCCATTGTGAAAAAAGAGGTAAACGCCAAAGCTCAAAGCTGGACCCAAGGCTTATGTTGGTGGGTTAGGTGGATTACCTAGATGCATATAAAAAAAAAAAAAAAAAGAAGAACTTTAGATGTGGCACTTTGCATTGTCTACCTTCAGAAAACCATGTTAGTTTAGGAACTGTTTGTACATGACCGGGGTTTTCTAAACCCAAAACCAAAAATTGAATACATTGCAGCTCCCCATTCATTCGATGTAGTGGCTGCATTCATTTTTTTTTTCTCAGGCTTTTTTTTTACATCCTGTGATCCTGCTAGTAACACTGCCTTTCCAAGGGTGACAACACTCACTATACTGTATATGTGAAGGAGCAGTGTTGTCACCCTAGGATGGGACTACAGATCACCTCTCTCCTCTTCTCCATAACAGGGAGGAAGTGGTCTGTTTTTCACAGAGTTACCTGGGAACAATGTAACTCACGGGTGTCAAACTGACGGCCCTCCAGCTGTTGCCAAACTACAAGTCCCATGAGGCATTGCAAGATTGACAGTTACAAGCATGACTCCCAAAGGCAGAGGCATGATGGGACTTGTAGTTTCACAACAGCTGAAGGGCCGCTAATTTGACACCCCTGATGTAACTGATAACAGCCAACACAGGATGTTATCAGCTCACTAGATTTCTGGCAGGATGAATTATTTATATTTTTGCATTTATTGAACAGATGTCACAAAATACTTTTAGTGGTATATTTAACAGACCAAAAAGGAGCAAATAAGAGAAGCTCATTGTTAGAGTTTACATATTCTTCAAGTAGGATGGCGTTAGGCTGTGGATAAACCTTGCTGACCAATAAAAATCCTGCTGAGTGTGTATAGATTAGATCCTAATCCACTGGATTGTTTCTTAATCACATACATTTGTAGTAAGTACTTTGCCATGTTGTTTAGAACATTGGCCCCTTCCTTTTCTAAGATTTTTGCTCATGGATATGCAAATGAAACACTCTAAAATGCAATGAAAAGCAGCAAATTGAGGCTCTATATTCCCATCATGCACATGGGTGTGCAGACTAAAGATGGCCATACACTAAAAGATTTAATTCATACGAAAATTCTCAGTACATTCAATTACTTGAAGTACTTCAATATTTCGTTTGCTTTTAACATCTGATTTCGGAATAAATGGACTTTTCCGAAATGAAAACCACATATACTGTTAGGAATCCGTTCATTAAAGAAAATTTTCAATTCTGCTCCTTCAATTTTCCTCGCCACTGCAATCAAAAAGGAATATTGATATGACTAATGATTAAAAAAAAATAATTTGAATGAACTTTTGAAGTTGTACCTACAGGTAAGCCAAGGAGGTACAGGGATTATCTCCGAAACTTGCGGTGTTTAGGAGATATTCACACTAGATGCAGCCGGTGATGTCACTGGCACATGCGCTGTGAAAAGATGGCATACCAGTGCCATCCCTTCAGAGCTCCGTGCCGTAAACACGCACTCCTGTGCGCATGCATGGGAGTGACGTCATCACTGCTTGGACAAAGGACTGGAGCCCGCAAACCCGGAAGGAAGACCGGGGGAAGATGGAAGCCTTGTCAGCAGTGACAGATCATCCCTGGAGGGCTTTGTTCTAAGGTAAGTTTTTCATAATGTACTAGTATGTGATATATACTAGCGCATTATGCCATTGCCGTGCAGGGGATTTTTTTTTTTTCTCAAAGGCTGCGGTTTACTACTGCATTAAAAACAAAAATATTGACCAAAATTCTACTAGTGTAAGGCCAGCTTAAAAAGAAGAAAGGAATAGAGACTCCACAGTAGACAATCAGTCTCAGAGTCGGAATTTTATCCTTTCCATTAAGCATCAAGGATTCAAACCAACGGGCATTTGGTGAGCGAACAGTGGAAAATCATTTATATCAGATGCTTTCATAAAATAAAGCAATTATGTTATTATCTACTAATCTTGGTATTTATGGGTGTTCAGTCTTTTGAAGTCTCCATGAGGTCCGGTATGGATTCTTAGTTGCAGCAGGAGTGCAGCATGGTGAGAACAGTCTTCATCGTTCTTTACAACAAATCCATCCATACGACAGAGCAAAGATAGTGTATTAAACACATACAGGAGAAGGATGTCTCTTCATTTAAAAAGAACAAGTCATATTGCTGAGGCTCCAAATCTTGATTGATCCTACAGCACTTTAAATGACCCCTTCAAATGACTGTGGCCCTTAATGGCAAAAGCAGGGACCACTGCCTATTGCAGCCATTCAGATGCCAACTGTGAAAAAGGCATGGAGCTTGCCAGTGCTAATCTCCTTCTGGAAATGCTAGCTGCCTGAGTGTCACGCTGACTTCAGTTTCACAATCCATCGACTTGGCATGGGCCAAGAGTCCAACTTTAGTTCAGCTTGTTCTGCATACTTGCTTTGGGTCATAAGTCCACTGGACCAGCACAATAGCCAAGGAACTAACATTTTTGGATTGAAAGTTGGTAACAGCAGCCACAGTATTTTTCTCATGACAGGTTTACTTTTAAGTGTTACTACCCTCCATTCACTCTATCTGGTCTCCCACAGTACACACAACATGGAAATGCAATTATTTTAGTGAATATAAACTGCTAAAAACCTTTTCTCATCAGCAGTATATAGAAGGCTTGTGACATCTATCAGTGTTCAGCAGAGCATAGGCTAAAGCTTGTAGATGAAGTTTTCATTTCGCTCTAGGAGGATGCACGACCCCTGACCTCTGTGCTGATTGGCCCTGTGCTGGTTACATGCACACTCCCAAGAAAAGAAAAAACCTCTCTAGCAATACACACCAAACTGAGCATGTGCAGAATGACTCCACACAACATTTCTTATCAGGAGCTAAGGGGGGGGGGGCACTGGAAGAAGGGAAGGATCAGGAAAGTCAGCATTTTTACACAATGCAGAGGATTAGCCCTGTAGCTTCTACAGTGAGTGTAACAAGCATGGTTTACTGCATATACAGACTGAATTTACTGTTATGAGATTAGTATCACTTGAAAGCAGAAAGCACATAAGGAAATAGCAGTAAACTCACCACTGACATCTCTGCTTAAAGTAAATCTTGGCCTTGCTCATGCAACAGGTTCTCTTTATTGGCAGGCCCACCATCTGCTAATAGTTGCAAATGTGGAAGGGCTTCAATAGTACCGGAAGGGGTGGAGCTCAGAGGGACAGCCCCCTCGGGCAATTTAGGAGGCCATCTGGGCCTGTCCTATTGTTGCTAGACCTCAGATGTCCATCGTTCAACCCTCGTCTTTCTGCCTGGCAAAATCACTAAGACTGGCTGTCATTCTGACAGCCTGGTCCCACTCTGTGCTGCAGGGTCACAAGACAGTGGCTCCTCTGTAAATGCAGCCTGTGAATAGTGTTGGCTTTATTGGTAAGTGAATATACTAAAATTTTAGTGTCATAAAAACAGTGGGGTAGATTTACAAACACTGGTGCACACAGAATCTGGTACAGCCATACATAGTAATCAATCAGCATCCAGGTTTTACTATCAAAGCTTAATTGAACAAGCAGAAGTTAGAAGCTGATTGGTTACAATGTACAGCTTCACCAGTTTTAGTAAATTTCCCCCAGTATCTAATTTAGTGCAGTGACAATATGCAAAGTTTAAAGTGGTTGTAAATGCTGAAGGTTTTTTTTACCTTCATGCATTATATGCATAAAGGTAAAAAACCTTCTGTGTGCTGCTCCCCCAACAGCCCCCCTAATACTCACCTGAGCCCCCTCTCGATCCAGTGATGTGCACAAGAGCCACGGCTGTCCTGGGACTCCCTCTCCTCATTGGCTGAAACTGCAGCAGGAGCCACTAGCCAGTTAGCCAATGTGAAGGCTCTATGTGTCTTATGGATGGATAGAACTAGGCTTGGGAGCAAGCACGCACCAGTGCCCCTATAGCAAGTGGCTTGCTACTGGGGGCACTGGTCAAGGACGACGAGCCAGAAACGCTGGTGGGGGACCTAAGAAGAACATTGGGGCTGCTCTGTGCAAAACAATTAACAGATATGTCATACTTACCTGCTCTGTGCATTTATTTATTTATTAAAGCTGAAGCTTTAATACCAAGTTAATTCCTCAGCTGATCACAGTTACATTGTGGAATTAGAGGGAATTATTCTCGTCTTCAACCTGCTGCTTTTGGGGTTCATTCAGCCATATAAGCATGACTACTGGTGCAGGGGGACCTGAACTGAAAACAGCCCAGGACCTAAGGCCCTCTTGTGGCACTAAAAGTTGTATTAAACCCAAAAGCAAACATTTATTATAATGCAGCTTACCAATTCTTACCAATGTGATGGCTGCATTAGTTTACTTTTTTAGTCTTTCTTTCCTATATTTTCATGTTGTGATCCAGCCAGTAACTATTGTTTTGCAGCAAAACAAGCTCTGTTGCAATTACGGGGATCATTTACCACTGACAAGGGTGCTTAAAATGATCAGCTTTATGTAAAACCCTTATCCCAAAAGGAAAAAAACTGTATGCTATAACTAATCAAAGTATGAGCCGGAGTTTGATTCAATTTGTTAAATCTGCTAGTCCCTCCCCCTAGACCAAGAGTGTCCAACTGGCGGCCCTCCAGCTGTTGCAAAACTACAAGTGCCATCATGCCTCTGCCTTTGGGAGTCATGCTTGTAACGGTCAATCTTGCAATGCCTCATGGGACTTGTAGTTTGGCAACAGCTGGAGGGCTGCCAGTTTGACACCTGTGCCCTAGACTGACAACGCTGCTATCCAAATGTGCCCCCTGTGCTCCTTCATCCAGAGTGGGGGCAATCTAATACAGAAGGTGTGTTACTGGACAGATCGCCAAGTGAAAACAGGGGGGAAAAAAGATTAAAAGAAGAAAACTAATGCAGCCTCCACATCGAACGATTGGTAAGCTGCAATAGATTACATTTTTGGTTTTGGATTTACCATTACCGTCCAAAAAAGTGCCTCTCTTTTCTGCTGGCTTCCTCTTAGACCTCATTTCCTCCAGCAATGCAAAGTTCTATAGCCAGAAGAGGACTATGGGAACATTGCGATGATTTTCCCTGCCGCCTGTCTACTTCCCAGTAGTTAGTGCTCTTGCGCCGATTGTTTTATGTCCGTAGAATGTCACATTTCTATATAGCTGCACTGAAATCGTTTAAACTGAGGGGCAATTCATGGATTTAGGCCGAAGCTTCAATGGCTACATAGCAGCTCAGTCATCTTAATAAAAGTACCTGCAATTCATTTCTACTCTTACCGATGAATTGTTCACTGAAGGAACAAATGCATCCCTATGGTGTGAGCTACACAGTAGCAGCGATTAACTGCACATAATCACACAATGCTTTAGTTGCAGGCAAAGCTACTTGCTATAGTGCAGGTTATGCCAAATCTAAACATTTGTTCCATTTACTAACAATCAAACCGGAATCTAAGTAAAAGAAACAGCATGGCTGAGCTACTAATAACAGCCAGTGTAGCTTACACCTTCAAGCAGACCAGTACAGGAATGTGATTGTCTGCTGTGGGCAATACCGTCTGTTCCTTTTCTCCACGTTACACAAGGGCCCTGCTCTGTTCTCAGCTGTCCACTTACATCACATAGATAAGAAATGCTACAAAATCAAGTTCTATTATCTCTATAAACAATACATTCCCTTATAGAGATCAAGGTGACAGATTCTGGGAAGGTCCAGAAAACCATTACTATGCCAAGCTTTTCCATATGTCATTTGTAGCAAGGATTGCCCAGGCTATCATTCCGGGCCGTTACACTTCGGCTACACCCTACAGTGACTGATTCTTCAAAAGAATACAAGGCTTTCAAATAATACAAGATAACAGAAAAAGTAATAAAACACAAAAAATAACCGGGCAATGCACAATCTCTATAAAATCAATTGTGTTCTCTTATGAAATGCAACGTGAAATTCAAACAAAGAAACACTTAGTGGCTTAGGCCCAATGGCCCGAGCGATGAGGCAGCTGAAATGCACTGTGGCCTTTCCCTTGAGCAACTTGGGTGCTACATTTATCATCAATGTAGTCATCGAACATGTGGCATAGAATGATGAGCACTTCAGGGTTCTGAACAGGTTTTCACAAAGCAGCTCCAAGGCCAGAAATGTCTTTAGTGCATTGGCTGGTCATGAAGGCCAGAGCAGAGGCACGTGGGAAAGCACGGCAAGTCCCGGCCATATGCCTGTAGAATAATCCTTCAATTAGGAGTGTACAAGGCATGCTTAACATGGTAACACTTCACCAAAAATGTCTGTCCATGTAACACATGTAGAAAGTAGCTGACCTGTCCTCAGGCAAGCTCCGATCAGCGCCAACTGTGTTGGCGATACCGTGAGCCTGATGGAGTGAAGTGTCCAGGTCACCATATTGTAAAGTCATATACAGCCATTAAGGAAAACTGGATCCCCTGGGGCTGAGGCCTGTGCACATACTCATTTGGAATCCTGAAGCTCCTTGGCTTTTTTCAAGATGGGCAGCACATCTCCATCAGACAGGGGGTAATCCTGCAAGAGAGAAAAAAGTGTATTCAAGATCAGGGTGGAGGTTAAGCAGTAATCTTCAGTGAATTCTCTAACAAAAGAATATTTTGTTTTTTCACAGAGTAATCATTATTAAAGTGATTTTAAATCCTCACATATATCCAGTGAAGTGATTGGCCTCAGGTGATCTAAGCAGATGAAAAAAAATCCGCCTACATAAGTTGTACCTGTTTATCCGCAGTCGTCTTATCTCTACATATGTTCAAAGTCCAAAATGTGTACAGCATGTTTGAGAAAGAAGGGGGCTAGGAGCTGAAGTTCCACTCTGCAGAGCTCAGTAAGAGCTGATTGGAGAGAAGGGACACATCCCTAGCACACAAGAACAGAGCTGAGGCTGTCAATCTCAAGCTGTGTGCTGGAAGTCCCTCCCGTCACCTTTTTTCTCTTGGTGTCAGGAAAACGTGTCAGAAGTAACTCATGAAGATAGCATAGGAATGCGGCAGAAGATAGAAAATGACACATAGGGGTAGACTTACTAAAACTGGTGCACTTAGAATCTGGTGCAGCTGTGCATGGTAGCCAATCAGCTTCTAACTTCAGCTTGTTTAATCTGGCTTGGAAAATAACACCTGAAAGGCAATGATTTCTCTATACAGCTGCACCAGATTTTGCACTCTCCGGTTTATTAAATAAATCCCTTAAAGGATAAGTTCACCTTTGCGAACATGTTCCACCCATTTTTAGGGTGGAACATGTAACATGTTCCCAATGCTGCAGCTACGCCCCCTCCCTCTGACACATAATACAGGGGGAAGTTTCCCCGTACTATCTGTCAGATTTGAAAACAGCGTGGCGTCATTCATTCATGGAATTCCTTGAATGAATGAACTGCAAGTCCCGGCAGCCTTAGCGGTTGTTGGCTTGTAGTTTTCAATGAACACTGAAGTTCATTGAAGCTTCCTGTCAGTATATCTGCTTGGCTGTACATCCCGTACATCAAGCAGATATTCTGACAGGTCTGCAGGAGACTTGTATGGCATCAGCCATCTGCTGATCGTTGGTGCAGTGCTTTACAGGCTCCTTTGGACAAAAATAATAAATGCACATTTTTTACCTGCAAAAAAAATTTGCATTTATTATTTTTGTCCAAAATGTGAACTTATCCTTTAATGCTCTGGACTGAGACAAGTACACACTATGAAGAGATATGCTTTTTAATATTTCATGTCTGAGGTTTACAACCACTTTAATTCATACCAAGGTAAAAAAAGAAGTGAAAGAGAGTGAAATAGAGAGGAAAATTAAAGAAAGGAAAAAAAAAGAGTGAGGGAGAGAAAAAAAAAAGAGAAAGTAAAAAAGAGAAAGGGTTTGTGAAAGAAAAAAAATGAGTGGAATAAAAAAAGAGGAGAGGAGAGAGCAAAAAAGAGAGGGTGTGTGAAAGAAAAGAGAAGAAAAGAAAAGGAAAAGTGAAAGAGAGAGAGAAGTAGTAAGCAAGAGAGAGGTGAGAGAGAGGGAAAGAAAGAACAGAAAAACAATCAGGGAGAGAGTAAAATGGAGAAAGGGAATAAAGACAGGTGCTTTATAAAAAGGGACAGGTAGATGGTGACACAGACATAAAAAGGAAGGATGTTGTGCAGCATAGGAAGTGCAAGACACTGAAACATGGTACAGCACGTTCTCTATCCTTGTCTCATCTCTGTTATGCTCACCTGGAGTAGCCTCATGTTCACTGTAAAGTCTCCCTCTAATAACTGATCACGGATCAATCTGAAAAAAAACAAACATTTAGCATTGATTGGAGAACAATGACAGTGGAAACAGAAATTGGAAAACTCTGCAATGTCCTCTGTGCTCAGAAACATAGAAAGGCCTTACTTTCCCCTATTAGCAAAAGTAAACCCTCGCCAAGCTGTTGGTATTATTTAGTAATATCTGTCCCTTAATATATACCAGGGCTCCCAGAGTGCCATCATATCAGTATTACAGCTGTCATATCTCATTTGGCCTACAATGACTATCAATGAAATGTGACATAATATATGTGACAATTATAGAATGGAGATTTTGCTG